>NW_028317936.1:1272500-1471250 GCF_062004578.1 Staurois parvus | reverse complement strand
GTTGCCTACACCGTCATACAAGAAGAGTGACTCGTGATTGTGTGGGACTTGCTCTCTGATGTCTGCAGGTTGAACCCAATAGCAAGGAGCAAGGGAAAGTGCTGGGATAGAGTCTGGTACTCCAACAATACATTATAGCAAGGGAAGTACACCAGGCATTGCAGATAGTTTACCACCTAAAGCCGAGCCAGCAGATAAGAGGACAATCTCCAAGTCCAAAAACACTGTTATGTGGGGATCCCATGATGTCAACCCACTGTCTAAGCTCCCTCCACCTGGTTGCCAAAGTGACGAGAGGGCTTCCATTGTGACTCGGGTCCAAAACAACCCTGGATATGGTGACAGGGCATGCAAGTGACATAGGTGCCAAAAGGTCCAGGTTGCTGGTGGCTGTCCTGGAGGTAGCCAGCAGGATTGGTCACAGGTAGGAACAGGAGAGTCTCAGAGGAGTTATGGAGAGGCACAGCAGCTGGAAAACATAACAACACTCGCAGCAGGATGATGCAGGATAGGAAAATTAGAGAGGGTAGCAGTGCCGAGGTCAAAAGCTATGTGGAGGTCATACACAGGTGAAATCTGGATAGGAGAGAGACGTTGTCTGGACCCAAGCTGAGGTCATACACAGGTGAGCAATGGGATGTGGATAAGAAAGACGTTGTCTGGAGCCAAGCTGAGGTCATACACAGGTGAACAATGGGATGTGGATAAGAAAGACGTTGTCTGGAGCCAAGCTGAGGTCATACACAGGTGAGCAATGGGATGTGGATAAGAGAGACGTTGTCTGGAGCCAAGCTGAGGTCATACACAGGTGAACAATGGGATGTGGATAAGAGAGACATTGTCTGGAGCCAAGCTGAGGTCAAACACAGGTGAGCAATAGTATGTGGGTAAGAGAGACGTTGTCTGGAGCCAAGCTGAGGTCATACACAGGTGAACAATGAGATGTGGATAAGAGAGACGTTGTCTGGAGCCAAGCTGAGGTCATACACAGGTGAGCAATAGTATGTGGTAAGAGAAACGTTGTCTGGAGCCAAGCCGATGTCATACACAGGTGAGCAGTATAGTTGGAGATGATGGAGCAGTCAGGAGCCAAGCCAAACCATAAATGGTAGATCAGTGAACTCTTCAGCGAGCTGCGGTCACAACCAGGAGACAAGAAAAGGAAAGTCCAGGGGCAAGCCAAGTAGGTAACCGGTAGTCAAGTGTCAACGCAGGATCAGGGTAAACAGGAACAAGGATCAGGGACTAGATGAAGATCATCCTTCAACTACTCCTTTGCATTTAAATAGGGTGTTTGGCGCCAGTTCTGGAATTAAACGTGCACACGCATGCACCAGCACCCACAGATGTCCGAGTAACATGTATGCTCACCTTGGGTACTGGCAGAAGTTTCCAGCCTGAGTAATGGTGCATGCACACCTCTGGATAGCATCCTGGTGGAGGGTTTGTTTTTTGGGTATTTTCTACATTTAACATCCACAGAGAACCATTTCATTTTATGATATTCTTAGATTGTAAGCTCTAACGAGCAGGACCCTCTATTTCCTCTTGTACCAAATTGTATTGTAACTAATGTCTGAAGAACATCAAAGAAATCTGCGGTGTGAGAATATCACTAGGAGGTGTACCTTTATTACATTACAGAGTCAAATGATGAACACAATGGACGTCACCCTGGTCTACGAAGGAAGCGGAAGGGAAGAACCTGCCTTGGACCACAAGCCGAAGATGGAGTCCGGTAACCTAGACAATGCCTTTCGCATGCATGCGCCTTAACAAGTTTCGTAGCCGTGGTGACGTCATTCCGGGACGCCAAGGTCTTGTGGTCCATCACTAGGGACAGGAGCTCCCTCTGTCCTACACCTTCACATCGGAGCGGATAGGCTGGATGATGATCACAATAGATGAGGGGTGGCCCAGGCCAGGGTGGACAGCCCATCCGCTCCGATGTGAAGTTGTAGGGCAGAGGGAACTCCTGTCCCTAGCGATAGACCATGAGACTGTGGCGTCACGGAATGACGTCACCGCGGTCTACAAGACTTGATAAGACGCATGCGGGCGAAACGCGTTGTCTAGGTTACCAACCTCCATCTTTGGCTTGCAGTCCAGGGCAGGTTCTTCCCTTCCGCTTCTTTCGTAGACCGTGGTGACGTCCATTGTGATCATAATTTGACTCTTATGTAATAAAGGTACACCTCCTAGTGATGGTATTTGGTTGCCCTTCTCTGTGCTTTCTCCAGTTCCCCAATGTTCTTTTTGTGAATTGGTGCCTAAATCTGAACTGCATATTCCAGATGAGGTCTTACTAATGATTTGTACCGGGGAAATTATATTTCTCTCTCTGGAGTCTATACCTCTTTTAATACAAGAGAGGATTTTGCTCGCTTTAGAAAGCGCAGCTATAGTTACATAATAATAATAATGATTCTGCGGTCCTTCATCAGTCAACATTCATGGTTATGAATTCATATGAAGGTATTACCTCAATGTAAAAGCATGCTCACAAGCGATTTTAGCATATCTATCATCTCAACAAAACACACACAGACACAATTTACAATTTTATATACAAAAAAATTTATTTCCATACTTTAAATAAAAAAAAAAAAAAAAAACCACGCTATATGATACAATGAGTATACAAAAGTCTTCGAGCCATTTCCGTGTTGCCACTGCTCTGGTAAATGAGAGAAAGATTGAAGGCAATGTCTCTCCTTAGGTCCACTTGGTCATCGGTAATCCCCTAAAAAGGCAGAATATATCATATAATAATATATAATTGAGCGGGATATGTTTTTGACAACAACTCCTAGTTCTGTTTGGCTGACTGTCACCTACACAGGAATGAAAGATCTGGCTGAGCTCCGAGCTGTATGAACATCTGGTCTCATCGGCCATGGCCAAGAACTAGCAGGAATGCCTGAGCTTGGAGTAGACTTCCCCCGGAGGTAGCGAGTCAATCAACAGTAACATGCTCGGGACAAACATGGACTTATACGGCGATTTAAAAAAAGAAAGAAAGAATTAAAAAGTTTAAAAATGTTAAAAAAAGAGCAGAGGTAATGGACCACTTGGCATTTTTTTCGACCATCCTTCTATGTTCATCCGCATAAGTGTTAAGTTTGCACTGTCACAAAACCAAACCCCACCCCCCATTGTTATTTACTGTTACATGCATTTGCAAACTTCTCTGATGTTCTGCATATGCCTATAGCACACAGACATCACAGCAAACTAAAGAGTGGCATCTGACATTGAAAAACCTTGAGCCTTCTTCATTTGCAGGTCTTATAAAGCACTGCAGCTCAGGTCTCTGCTGTGCACACCTGCTCCAATCAAGAGAGTTTAAGTAGGCTGTTAGATATTCAGCTTGAAGTAGTCTGTTTACTCATGCACTGGACTGAGGTCTGACTTTTGTACGTTCAAGCCTTGGATCACCGTTATGAACTGTTTGGACAACGTTTGGACTCAAGATGCTCTGTTCTGACCCTGATCATCTGCTACTCTCAGTATGTGCCCTGTCTACCTATCTGCAAACTGGGAGCACTTAGGATCACTTTCTCTGCATCTGATCAGGCCATCAGTCTGTTCCGAACATCCCTCTGAGGACTTACACTGCTCGAGCTTTACATACTGAATGTTGTAGGATGGACAATCTAGAAGTTATAATGATTTTCATCCTGTGACCCTGGGAGGGAACTCTACGAGCGACTGAATTGTTTTCAGCAAACCTTTGCGACAACAACGTCGTCATAATTTTATCCACTTTAGGACCACCCTATAGCAGTTTTACTGCTACAGGGCAGCCCTTCTGTGCAAAATCATGTATTTATTTTATTTTTATTTATTTATGTATATAGCGCTGTCAATTTATGCAGTGCTTTACATATAGATTGTACATTCACATCAGTCCCTAACCCTCAAGGGGTGTACAATATAAGGTCCCTAACTTTAATTCATACATACACATACAAGGGCCAAATTAGACAGGAGCTAATTAACCTACCAGCATGTCTTTGGAATGTCTTTGGGTGTGAAAGGAAACCGGAGTACTCAGTGAGAACATGCAAATTCCAGGCAGGTGGTGCCGTGGTTGGGATTTGAACCAACGACACTAGTACTGCCAGACGGAAGTGCTAACCCAGGGGTGTCAAACTGGCGGCCCTCCAGCTGTTGCAAAACTACAAGTCCCATCATGCCTCTGCCTTTGGGAGTCATACTTGTAATCCTCAATCTTTCAATGACTCTTGGGACTTGTAGTTTGGCAACAGCTGGAGGGCCACCAGTTTGACACCCGTGCGCTAACCATTTAGCCACTGTATATATACACGTGATTATGCACTTCTGACAAAGGCCACGCACGCACTGCCGGCAGCTCGCTTCTGCTGTGAACATTCACAGCAGAAGCCGATCTGTGAGCACCGATCGTCCAGCAGGGACAACAGAAGCCGATCTGTGAGAAACCAATCGTCCGGCAGAGACAACAGAAGCCGATCGGTGAGCACCGATCGTCCGGCAGAGACAACAGAAGCCGATCGGTGAGCACCGATCGTCCGGCAGAGACAACAGAAGCCGATCGGTGAGCACCGATCGTCCGGCAGAGACAACAGAAGTAGATCTGTGAGCACCGATCATCCGGAAGGGACAACAGAAGCCGATCTGTGAGCACCGATCATCCGGCAGGGACAACAGAAGCCGATCTGTGAGCACCGATCATCCGGCAGGGACAACAGAAGCCGATCTGTGAGCACCAATCCTCCGTCAGGGACAAAAAACAAAGCTCTGCCTATGTTAACAAGGCAGAGCTCTGTTCTGACACATGGGGAGGGAAAGATCATGTGTCCCTGTGAAGCCGGGAACACGATCTTTCACATCTCCTAGTACAAGCACCACCTAGTGTAGCTAGGCACACGCTTAACCCTTTGATTGCCCTCCCAACCAGTGTCATTAGTACAGTGTCAGTGCATATTTTTAGCACCGATCACTGTATTGGTGTCACTGGTTCCCACAAAGTGTAAGGTAATGTTAAAAAGTCCGCCGCAATATCGCAGTCCTGCTATAAGCTGAGATCACTGCCATTACTATTAAGAAATAAACATAAAAAATTCCAGTATATATACCACTATTTATAGACACAAATCAATATACGCTTATTGGGATTTTTTTTTTTTTCACCAAAATATGTAGTAAAATATATTTTGGCCTAAAATCGGTGAAGAAATTAGATTTTTTTTTTATTTGATATGTTTTATAGCAGAATAAAAAATCTTCTTTTTTTGCAAAATTGTCGGTCTTTTTTTTGTTCATACCGCAAAAAGTAAAAAATACCACCAAAAGAAAGCTCTATTTGTGGAAAAAGAAAAATTATAAATTTCACAGCGCTGCATCACCGCGCAATTGTTAAAGTAACGCAGCGCCGTATCGCACAAAATGGCCTGGTCAGGAAGGATGGGGGGGGGGGTAAAATCTTCCGGAGGTCAAGTGGTTAAGCATCAATTAACATAAAAATCTATAGTTAACGAACAAACAGAACACAAATAAATCATTTTCACAATCAGTGCCGCGACAAGGTCATGTAAGTGCTCAGGGCAAAAATGACAAAACCACCCCCACCCCATGTAAAGTGTGAGCATCATGTCTCCACAAAAATCCACCCCCCTTTCCAAAACAAAATCCAGCACTGATCTGCACACCCCCACCACCACCATGCATGAATTCCGTCTATGTTTTCCCCAATTAAAATTGCAAAATTCCCCCCTCCTAACACAAATCCCCCCCCCCCCCCAAAAAAAACCCTCCTAGCACTAATACCCCCCCCCTTCCAAATTTCCCCTTCAAGCACAAGTCTCCCCTCCTAGCACAAATCCCGTCACCCCCCCCCCCCCAACACGCACGCACACACACACACACACGCACACACACACACACACACACACACACACACACACACACACACACACACACGTGTCCTCAGTACAACCTTCCTCAACACCACACATCTCATATAGAAGAAAAATATGTTTGCAATATATTTTAAAAATATTCTTCACAAATATATTGACATATATTTGAAATGCTACAATTTTGACGACATTCAATATATTTCAAAATATATTTCAATAAATAAATAAATATATATATATATACACACATATATACATACACACACACACACGCATACATACACACATACAATGAGGAACAGAAGTATTTGAACACCCTGCGATTTTTCAAGTTCTCCCACTTAGAAATCATGGAGGGGTCTGAAATTCACATTGTAGGTGCATTCCCACTCTGAGAGACAGAATTTAAAAAATAAATTCCGGAAATCCCATTGTATGATTTTTAAAGAATGTATTTGTCTTGCACTGCTGAACATAAGTATTTGAACACCTGAGAAAATCCGTGTTAATATTTGGTACAGAAGCCTTTGTTTGCAATTAGAGGACAGACGTTTCCTGTAGTTCTTGACCAGGTTTGCACTGCAACAGGGATTTTGGCCGACTCCTCCACACAGATCTGCTCTAGATCTGTCAGGTTTTGGGGCTGTCGCTGAGCAACACGGAGTTTCAGCTCCCTCCAAAGATGTTCTATTGGATTTAGGTCTGGAGACTGGCTAGGCCACTCCAGAACCTTGATATGCTTCTTACGGAGCCACTCCTTGGTTCTCCTGGCTGTGTGCTTCGGGTCGTTGTCATGTTGGAAGACCCAGCCATGACCCATCTTCAATGCTCTGACTGAGGGAAGGAGGTTGTTGCTCAAAATCTCACAATAAATGGCCCCATTCATCCTCTCCTTAATACGGTGCAGTCGGCCTGTCCCCTTCACAGAAAAGCACCCCCAAAGTATGATGTTACCACCCCCATGCTTCACAGTAGGGATGGTGTTCTTGGGATGCAACTCATCCTTCTTTTTCCTCCAAACATGACGAGTGAAGTTTAGACCAAAAAGTTCTCCTTTGGTCTCATCTGACCACATGACTTTCTCCCATGCCTCCTCTGGATCATCCAGATGGTCATTGGCAAACTTCAGACGGGCCTGGACATGTGATGACTTGAGCAGGGGAACCTTCCGTGCAATGCATGATTTGAAACCATGACGGCGTAGTGTTCTACCGACAGTGACCTTTGAAACTGTGGTCCCAGCTCTCTTCATGTCATTGACCAGCTCCTCCCTTGTAGTTCTGTGCTGATTCCTCATCTTTCTTATTATCAGTGATACCCCATGAGGTGAGATCTTGCATGGAGCCCCAGTCCGAGGGAGACTGACAGTCGTCTTTAGCCTCTTCCATTTTCTAACAATTGCTCCAACAGTTGATCTATTTTCACCAAGCTGCTTGGCAATTGCCCCGTAGCCCTTTCCAGCCTTGTGGAGGTCCACAGTTTTGTCTCTGGTGTCTTTTGACAGCTCTTTGGTCTTGCCCATGGTGGTAGTTGTCGTCTGACTGACTGTGGGGTGAACAGGTGTCTTTAAAGAGCTCAGACAGGTGCTACTAAGTTAGATTAATGAGTGGAGTAGAGGTGGACTTTTTAAAGGCGCAGTAACAGGTCTTTGAGAGCCAGAATTCTTGCTGTTTCTCAGGTGTTCAAATACTTCTGTTCAGCAGTGCGAGACAAATACATTCTTTACAAATCATACAATGTGATTTCCTGAATTTTTTTTTTAAATTCTGTCTCTCAGAGTGGGAATGCACCTACAATGTGAATTTCAGACCCCTCCATGATATCTTAGTGGAAGAACTTGCAAAATCGCAGGGGGTTCAAATACTTCTGTTCCTCACTGTATACACACACACACACTGCATGTTGAAATGCGTTTTTATTATAAAATATATGAAAAATATTTTTAAAAATACATTTCAAATATACTGTATGTCTTTAAAAATAGAAATCTACATTTTTGGAATGCATTTACAAATATATGTAAAAATTACTTTTTTATTATAATGTACAACGCTGAGCGAACTGTTTTATAAATACTGTATAATAATAATAATAATAATGTTAAAAAAAATCTGAAGAATAAATTTTAAAAAATATATTCTTCAGATTATTTTTTCTAAAATTCTTCAGATATTTTCAACATATAAAAAAGTCATTATGACAGATATTTTTACATATATTTGTAAATGCATTCCAACAATGTAGATCTGTATTTTTAAAGACATACAGTATATTTGAAATGTATTTTTTTATACATAAAATTATTTTCCTACATTTTGTACTAAAAACGCATTTCAGCATGCAATATATATATATATATATATATATATATATATATATATATATATATATATATATATATATATATATATTGAATATGGCCAACATTGTAGCATTTCAAATATATGTCAATATATTTGGGCAGAATATATTTTTAAAAATACAGTAATGACATACAGGATATTTGAAATGTATTTTTAAAAATTATTTTCATATATTTTGTAATAAAAATGCATTTCAACATGCAGTATATATATATTTATTGAAATATATTGAATATGGCCAACATTGTAGCATTTCAAATATATGTCAATATATTTGGGAAGAATATTTTAAAAATATATTTCAAATATATTTTTCTTCCATGTGGGATATATCTTATAGAAGCCAGTTTTTTCTCAAACAATAGTAAACTATTGGGAGAAACCTCAGTTCTCTCATGTTTTTTGCCATCCCAAACCCCTGGCCAGTGTTGATTAGCCACTAAAGTGTGTTAGTAACGTCCTGTTGGTCAATGGGAGACGCACACCAGAGTAACTTTCTTCTAAATGCATTTCACCAAGGAAAGCTTGATAGCGAGGAATTTGCCCCCGCGAGATGCAGCAATATGTCAATGAGATTACTCCGCATACATTTATCATTGTACCTCGAGCTGGAGTGCTGGAAGCTCCAGGGCTTGCTGGTAGTAATGAATAGCAAGGTACGTCAGACCCATCTGGTGCAGGGCACGGCCAATATTGTAATAGGTTTCCTGGCAAGGGCTGCGCAGGTCAAGATAACGATTCAAAAAGGAAAATCCCTAAAAGACAAACCAAGAAAAAATATATTTTTTCAAGTGCCAAATAAAATAAATAAATAAATAATACAATAATTTACACAATGTTTTCACAATATAGTCTTCCTCATATCATATGACCATACTTATTACTTTAGAACAGTGGTCTCCAAACTGAGGCCCTTTGTTTGCCTTTGTCTGGTCACTGGGGCACTGTTCCCCCCAGTGGAAGGCAGCACTAGTCCTCACACTGACATCAATGATAGTGAACTCTCTCAATGACACCAATGATGGGGCACTATTCCTCCCACTGATACCAATGATGGGGCACTATTCCTCCCACTGACACCAATGATGGGGCACTATTCCATCCACTGACACCAATGATGGGGCACTATTCCTCCCACTGATAGCAATGATGGGGGACTATTCCTCCCACTGAGACCAAGGATGGGGCATTATTCCTCCCACTGACACCAATGATGGAGCGCTATTCCTCCCACTGATAGCAATGATGGGGCAATATTCCTCCCACTGATACCAAGGATGGGGCACTATTCCTCCCACTGACACCATGGATGGAGCACTATTCCTCCCACTGATACCAATGATGAGGCACTATTCCTCCCACTGATACCAATGATGGGTCACTATTCCCCCCACTGATACCAATGATGGGGCACTATTCCTCCCACTGATACCAATGATGGGTCACTATTCCCCCCACTGATACCAATGATGGGTCACTATTCCCCCCACTGATACCAATGATGGGTCACTATTCCTCCCACTGATACCAATGATGGGTCACTATTCTCCCCACTGATACCAATCATGGGTCACTATTCCTCCCACTGATACCAATGATGGGGCACTATTCCTCCCACTGACAACAATGATGGGTCACTATTGCTCCCACTGACAACAATGATGGGGCATTATTCCTCCCACTGATACCAATGATGGGGCACTATTCCTCCCACTGACAACAATGATGGGTCACTATTCCTCCCACTGACACCAATGATGGGGCACTATTCCCCCCACTGACACCAATGATGGGGCACTATTCCCCCCACTGACACCAATGATGGGGCACTATTCCCCCCACTGACACCAATGATGGGGCACTATTCCCCCCACTGACACCAATGATGGGTCACTATTCCTCCCACTGATACCAATGATGGGGCATTATTCCTCCCACTGATACCAATGATGGGGCACTATTCCTCCCACTGATACCAATGATGGGGCACTATTCCTCCCACTGATACCAATGATGGGGCGCTATTCCTCCCACTGACACCAATGATGGGGCGCTATTCCTCCCACTGATACCAATGATGGGGCACTATTCCTCCCACTGACACCAATGATGAGGCACTATTCCTCCCACTGATACCAATGATGGGTCACTATTCCCCCCACTGATACCAATGATGGGTCACTATTCCTCCCACGACACCAATGATGGGGCACTATTCCTCCCACTGATACCAATGATGGGGCACTATTCCTCCCACTGATACCAATGATGGGGCACTATTCCTCCCACTGATACCAATGATGGGGCACTATTCCTCCCACTGATACCAATGATGGGGCACTATTCCTCCCACTGATACCAATGATGGGGCACTATTCCTCCCACTGATACCAATGATGAGGCACTATTCCTCCCACTGATACCAATGATGGGTCACTATTCCCCCCACTGATGCCAATGATGGGTCACTATTCCCCCCACTGATACCAGTGATGGGTCACTATTCCCACCACTGATACCAATGATGGGTCACTATTCCTCCCACGGATACCAATGATGGGTCACTATTCCCCCCACTGATACCAATGATGGGTCACTATTCCTCCCACTGATACCAATGATGGGGCACTATTCCTCCCATTGATACCAATGATGGGTCACTATTCCTCCCACTGACACCAATGATGGGAAACCTTTCCTCCCACTGACAGCAATGATGGGGCACTATTCCTCCCACTGATACCAATGATGGGGCACTATTCCTCCCACTGATACCAATGATGGGGCACTATTCCTCCCACTGACACCAATGATGGGGCACTATTCTTCCCACTTACACCAATGATGGGAAACCTTTCCTCCCACTGACACCAATGATGGGGCACTATTCCTCCCACTGACACCAATGATGGGGCACTATTCCTCCCACTGACACCAATGATGGGGCACTATTCCTCCCACTGACACCAATGATGGGGCACTATTCCTCCCACTGATACCAATGATGGGGCACTATTCCTCCCACTGATACCAATGATGGGGCACTATTCCTCCCACTGACACCAATGATGGAACACTATTCCTCCCACTGATACCAATGATGGGGCACTATTCCTCCCACTGACACCAATGATGGGGCACTATTCCTCCCACTGACACCAATGATGGGGCACTATTCCTCCACTGATACCAATGATGGGGCACTGTTCCTCCACTGATACCAATGATGGGGCACTGTTCCTCCACTGATACCAATGCTGGGGCACTATTCCTCCACTGATACCAATGATGGGGCACTGTTCAATTTCTTCCCCCAAGAAGCCTGAAGGACAGTAAACTGGCCTTTAGTTTAGAAAGTTTGGAGATACCCATTCTACAACAAACATTGGATGACTGGTAAAAGTCTCTATATCTCTCTGATATGATCGGTGTTCAAGAGTTCAGAACAAAGTATCAATGAACAAGAATGAAACTCCGACCTGTGGGGAATGCCTTGGCGCCCAACATTTTCAAAATAGTGGACTACCATGGTAAATGATCCCAATAATGAAGTGTGCTTCTCCCAATGTCAACCAAAACATGTATTCGCACACAAAACAACGCACTGTGACTCTAGAGTTGCCTTTTCAGGTCACTGAACCATAAACTACAAAGCACTGAATACACGGTGTCATAGACTCATTCTTTGTACCAGCTTGTAGGTTCCTCCTAAATGTTCATTAACAAGAGAGGCATTTATGGGAGGTTGCCGTGGAGGAAACCGGTGTTACACAAAATTGCTGAAGACCAACTGGACGTTCCACTACAATTCTCAAATGAAGCTCTGTGGACAGATAAGAACTTTCTGGCCAATGTGTACATCGGAAAAGCTAAACAAACTATATTCTCCAGCCTTGGGGGTCTTTAGAGCAACGGCATAATTTAAGTTGTGGGCTGCCCTGCTTTTAGCAGTCTGTGATCTCCAGTCATTACATGAGTGCACTGCAGTAAAGAAAGCACCTTTATGGCTCCTAGAACGGAACCTATTGAAACAGAGGTACACTATATTGCCAAAAGTATTGGTCGGCCGGCCTTTCCACGCACATGAACTTTGATGTCCTCATAGTCTTAGTCCGTAGGGTTCAATATTGTGTTGGCCCCGCCCTTTGCAGCTATAACAGCTTCAACTCTTCTGGGAAGGCCGTCCACGAGGTTTAGGAGGGTGTCTATGGGAAGGTTGGACCATTCTTCCAGAAGCACATTTGTCAGGTCAGGCACTGATGTCGGGGGAGGAGGCCTGGCTCACAGTCTCCGCTCTAATTCATCCCAAAGGTGTTCTATGGGGTTGAGGTCAGGACTCTGTGCAGGCCAGTCAAGTTCCTCCACCCCAAACTGGCTCCTCCATGTCTTTATGGACCTTGCTTTGTGCACTGGTGCGCAGTCATGTTGGAACAGGAAAGGGCCATCCCCAAACTCCCCATATTGTCCAAATGTCGCCTTAAGAGTTCCCTTCACTGGAACTAGGGGGCCAAGCCCAACCCCTGAAAAACAACCCCACATCATAATCCCCCCTCCACCAAACTTTACACTTGGCACAATGCAGTCAGGCAAGTTCCGTTCTCCTGGCCACCGCCAAACCCAGACACATCCATCGGATTTGCCAGAGAAGCATGACTGGTCACTCCAGAGAACACGTCTCCACTTCTCTAGAGTCCAGTGGCGGCGTGCTTTACACCACGGCATCCGAAGCTTTGCATAGCACTTGGTAATGTAAGGTTTGGATGCAGCTGCTCGGCCATGGAAACTCATTCCATGAAGCTCTCTACGCAGTGTTGTTGGGCTCATCTGAAAACCACACCAAGTTTGGAGGTCTTTAGCTATTGACTCTGCAGACAGTTGGGACTTCTGCGCACTGTGCGCTTCAGCATGCGCTGACCCCGCTCTGTCATGTGACGTGGCCTACCACTTGGTGGCTGAGTTGCTGTTGTTCCCAGTTGCTTCCACTTTGTTATAATCCCACTAACAGTTGAGCGTGGAATATTTAGTAGCCAGGAAGTGTCACGGATGGACTTATTACACAGGTGACCACCTATCACGGGACCACGCTTGGAGTCACTGAGCTCCTGAGAGCGACCCATTCTTTCACCAATGTTTGTAGAAGCAGTCTGCATGCCTAGGGGCTTGATTGTATACACCTGTGGCCATGGAGGGGATTGGAACACCTGAATCACATGATTGGGAGGGCGGGGCCAATACTTTTGGCAGTATAGTGTATTGTCGAACAGATAACTTCCGAATTCTCTTTTTGTGCATGCGCTGCAGACAGGCTATATAAAGATAGTTCAACATTTTTTTTTAGCCACTGAGCAGATCTCTGCAAAGCATGGAAGAAGCCAATATTGAACTTTATAGAGGTTAATCCGGGAGTTATGGGCGCTATGATACGAAAGAAACACACAGCCATATTAAACATCATGCATTCCAAATTTCTCAAGACGTGGTCTTCTTGGCTGGATTTCCAAAGCCATATTAATCTGGACCACGCCTTATTTTTGCTGTAACAATCACGGGGTTGGGGGCCCCAGATGGGCCCCCACACATCACATCTTAGTTACTCAATTCCCCCTCTTACTCATTTTTCATTCTCCTTCCTCACTCTATTTTCTTTCTTCCTCCCTCTTCCCACCACCCACATTTGTCAGAAGATCTTTTTGGGGTTTTATTTTTTATTTTCTTTCTTCTATGTCCCACCTATGTTTGGCAGAGGATCTTTTTTGGGGCGTTTCAATTTTTTTTTTTTTTTTTTTTTTTTTTTTAAGGAGCCACTCCATCCAATATCAATACACATTTCTCTGATATTCATGAATATCAAGTGCTGCCCTCCCTACATCCTACTATGCTGGCTTCCAATGTTTGTTGAGTAGCTCCAGGTCATTTGAGCATCTGAAATGCTGTTTTTGTAAAATTCTCATGCAAACCAATAAAATTTTCGTAAGAAAAATATTCAATATTTACACTGGCCTGGGCTTCTCCTAGCGGTTCTCACAGCACAGAGAAAGAAAAGGCAAATGTGTAAAAACAAAAATGATCTGCAAAGTCGCTCAGTATCCCTGGAAGTATTCAAGAAGACGGTGTGGTTTTAAAATTAAAGTTGCGCTGAAAATTCTACGCCTGCTACTGCCAAGGGATTTTATAGGGAAAAAAAAAGTACCTGTACAAGGAGAGCGTGTCTTTTTAGCACAAACTTTTGTGATGCCATATGGATGAAAGTTAATCCGATACACAGGCAGTGCATGGGGTCGTCTGATTTCATTCGGAAGGCCTGAACGTACTGAGCTGCAACAGGAAGAAACATTATTAAATGAAAAGACAAAACTAAACCATGCTGAATGTTTTATTTAAAACAAAATACTAATTATATATATATATATATACACACACATAATAAGGTATACACAAAAAGGTACCTCCTGTACCACTATCCCCTCCCTCCTAAATTGTAAGCTCCAAGGAGCAGGGCCCTCGAACCCCTCATGTATTGTATTGTCTCATATTCTGTCCCCCACTATAATGTACAGCGCTGAGCAAACCTTTTAGCGCTATATAAACACTGTATAATAATAATAATATACATACACACACACGCATACATACATACACATATATATATACACACATACATACACACATACATACACACACACACACATACATATACACACACACACATACATATACACACACACATACATATACACACACACACACACATATACACACACACATACACACACACATACATATACATACACACATACATATACACACACACACACACATATACACACACACACATACATATACATACACACACATACATACACACACACATACACACACACACACATACATATACATACACACACATACATACACACACACATACACACACACACATACATAAACACATACATATAAATACACACACACACATACACACATACATATACACATACATACACACACATACATATACATACACACACACACACATACATATACACACACACATATATACATACACACACATACATACACAAACACGTGTACACACACTATATTGTCAAAGTATTGGGCCAGCCACCCAAATCATTGGATTCAGGTGCTCCAATCCCCTCCATTATCAGACACTGATGTAAAGGGAGACTCTGAGGGGGAAACAAAAAGGACTCTGATGTAAGGGGGAGCTCTGATGAGAACCCTGATACAAATCAGAATCTGATAGGGACTCTGATGTAAGAGGAAGCTCTGATAAGAACCCTGATAAGAGTTAAAATCTGATGGGGAGTCTGATGTAAGGGGGAACTCTGATAAGAACCCTGATACGAGTCAGAATTTGATAGGGACTCTGAAGTAAGGGGGGACTTTAAAGTGGACTCTAAAGTAAGGTGGGGGGTACCCTGATGTAAGGTCAACTTTAATAGAGACACTAATACAAGGGGAAACTCTGACACGTACACTTATGTAAAAGGAGACTCTAATGGGGTCCCTGGTTTAAGGGGGGGGGGGGGGACCCATGATGACTTGGCTGTAAGAAGAGGACTCTGATTGGGACAATGATGTAAAGAGAGACTCTGCTGGTGAGGGCTTTAATGTAAATGAGGACCCTGGTGTACCCCCTCCCCCCATCTGATTACCCCTCCCCCATCCGATTACCTCGTCTCTATCCTCTCTCATGATGATCTATCTTTATTAACAAATGAAATGAAGGCGGAGCTGGGGAGACTTTCAAAAAGGGAGGAGCCTCCCGGATAGGTCATGTAAACCTGATAAAGACGGTGACAGCACCAACAATTCTGTACAGGTGTCACATGTGTCCAGGGCACCTATCAGGGTCTTTCTTCGGGATAATAAAAGAAGACGATACTTCGGTTTATATGAGCAAATGAGAAGCCGAGAATTAGGGATGAGGTTATGTGTTGGGCAAAAGGGAAGCGGGGGTTGGGCTGGCCTGACGGCAGGAATTATTATTTAGGGAAAGGTTGGGAAATATAGAAGGGATTCCAAGCAGGGCAGATAGGGAAGATTGGATACCACATAAATATCACACGATCGATGGGAATGTCAGTCCACTGACCAAGAAAGTCTTATGTGTCTGGGATAGAATGTAAAGCAAAAGGGATGGAAACATAATTCAGTACTGATCTCCCCCCCCCCCCCCCCGGTGGGAACGGAGTATATCCCCCCCAGGGAAGGGTAATATCTTGGAGAAATGGATTAACCTCCCTGGCGGTCTGATTATGTCAAAGCGCTACATTGTTTTGCATGGAAATTTGTTGTTTTATATTGTAGGCCTGTAATTCTTAGGAATAACTCACTGCGATCTGTCCAAACAAGAGTCTAGTAACCGTCCCGGGTATGAGAAAAGTTTGAAACACGAAATCGTAATTTATAATATAATAAATAATTAAAAAATAATAATAATAAATTTAATTCAATAATGTAATCCCAGGTATGATAAAAGTTTGAAACACGAAATCATAAATAATATAATAATTATATAAAAATAATAATAATAATTTTAATTCAATAATGTAATACTGGGTTTGATAAAGTTTGAAACACGAAAGCATAAATTATAATATAATAATTATAAAAATAATAATAAGAATAAATGTAATTCAATAATTTAATCCCAGGTATGAAAGTTTGAAACACGAAACCATAAATTATAATATATTAAATTATTTAAAAAAATAATAATAAAATTCAATACTATAATCCAAGGTATGATAAAATTTGAAACACGAAACCATAAATTATAATAAATATTAAAAAAAAATAATAAATTTAATTCAATAATGTAATCCCGGGTATGATAAAAGTTTGAAACACGAAATAAATAATATAATTATTTAAAAAAAAAAAGAATAATACATTTAATTCAATAATGTAATTCAGGGTATGATAAAGTTTGAAACACAAAACCATAAATTATAATATATTAAATTATTAAAAAAACTAATAATAAAATTCAATAATATAATCCCAGGTATGATAAAATTTGAAACACGAAACCATAAATAATAAATTATTAAAAAAAAATAATAAATTTAATTCAATACTGTAATCCCGGGTATGATAAAGTTTGAAACACAAAACCATAAATTATAATATACTAAATTATTTTAAAAAATAATTCAATAATATAATCCCAGGTATGATAAAATTTGTAACACGAAACCATAAAATATAATAAATAATTATTTTAAAAAAATAATAAATTTAATTCAATAATGTAATCCCGGGTATGATAAAAGTTTGAAACACAAAATCCTAAATTATAATATAATAAATGAATAAAAATTTTTATTATTATTATTTTTATATTTATTATATTATAATTTATGATTTCGTGTTTCAAACTTTATCAAACCCAGGATTACATTATTGAATTAAAATTTTTATTATTATTATTTTTATATTTAATAATGTATTCCTGGGTTGGATAAAGTTTGAAACACGAAATCATACATTATAATATAATTATAAAAATAATAATAAACTTTATCATACCCAGGATTACATTATTACATATAAAAATAATAATAATAAAAATTTTAATTCAATAATGTAATCCTGGGTTTGATAAAGTTTGAAACACGAAATCATAAATTATAATATAATATATATAAAAATAATAATAATAAAAATTTTTATTCATTTATTATATTATAATTTAGGATTTTGTGTTTCAAACTTTTATCATACCCGGGATTAAATTATTGAATTAAATTTGACACAAAACTATAAATTATAATATAATAATTATAAAAAAAAAAAAAAATTTAATTCAATATTGTAATCAAACCAAAAACACTGAAATATGAAATATCGCACCAAGTTCGCACATCGCTGCGCTCAGCTGCAGAATCATCGCTGTTGTCACTTTCAGTGTCTGGTGACGAATTTCCCCACGAATCAAGATCGCTCAATTCTGCAAGTGATTCTATTTCACGGTCGCTGTTTTCTAGCCGGTCTAAAACCGCTTTTGACCTAAAAGAGACACTTATTGGACGCCATGGAGGTTCACAAGTTTCCAGGCAGAACGGCAGAAGTGCAGGCAGGGCGCAGGAATAAGCACTCGGGACAAAACGGAGGGGAAACGGAAACAGAAATGTAATCCTCACAGATTACAATGTATTGTGTGTATGTCATGTTTTTACTTTTTTGAATCTCCCGCCGGTTCCGCCCCCCTGCGTCGCGACACTCGCAGGGAAGGGAACCCGGAAGAAGGGTGCCGGCATCGGCTGGAGGACATGACCAGAGGACATCGGGGGGATTGCAGGGCAAGGTAAGGATCGGAAGATCACTTCATTGCTTACTACGTATGAAATCTGTGAATGATCACCGAGGTCACATGGTACAGGGCTATTCACAACAGCCTTGTACCATGAGACAAGCTGTGACCAATCACAGCTTTCACGGTATTTCTCAATGGCTGCAGGAATGCAACCAGAGAGAAGGCGAAATGATTACAGCCTTTATGAATGTAAAAGCAATCAGTGTAAAAAAAAAAGAAAAAAAAATCTTCATCACCCCCCCCCCCCCACAAGTAGCATAATGTCACTGCACTACAAGGGTGACAGTATGTATAAAAAAAATAATATGTTTTCACTAAAAAGATCTCTGAATACATTTTGGCCAAGATTTATGAAGAAAGATTATTTATTTGCAAAATTTTATAAGAAAAACACTTTTTTTGAAATTTTTGGACTTTTTCATTTGTTTAGTAAGGAAAATATAAATCCCAGTGGTGAATAAATACCACCAAAATAAAGTTTTATCTGTCTCAAAAAATGCTAAAAAATTCATATGGGTACAGTGTTGCATGACCGCGCAATTGTCATTCAAAGCGTGATAGCGCTGAAAGCTAAAAATTGGCCTGGACTGGAAGGGGGTGAAAGTGTCCGGACTGGAAGGGGGTGAAAGTGTCCGGACTGAAAAGGGGTGAAAGCGTCCGGACTGGAAGGGGGTGAAAGCGTCCGGACTGGAAGGGGGTGAAAGCGTCCGGACTGGAAGGGGGTGAAAGCGTCCGGACTGGAAGGGGGTGAAAGCGTCCGGACAGGAAGGGGGTGAAAGCGTCCGGACAGGAAGGGGGTGAAAGCGTCCGGACTGGAAGGGGGTGAAAGCGTCCGGACTGGAAGGGGGTGAAAGCGTCCGGACAGGAAGGGGGTGAAAGCGTCCGGACAGGAAGGGGGTGAAAGCGTCCGGACAGGAAGGGGGTGAAAGCGTCCGGACAGGAAGGGGGTGAAAGCGTCCGGACAGGAAGGGGGTGAAAGCGTCCGGACAGGAAGGGGGTGAAAGCGTCCGGACAGGAAGGGGGTGAAAGCGTCCGGACAGGAAGGGGGTGAAAGCGTCCGGACAGGAAGGGGGTGAAAGCGTCCGGACAGGAAGGGGGTGAAAGCGTCCGGACAGGAAGGGGGTGAAAGCGTCCGGACTGGAAGGGGGTGAAAGCGTCCGGACTGGAAGGGGGTGAAAGCGTCCGGACTGGAAGGGGGTGAAAGCGTCCGGACTGGAAGGGGGTGAAAGCGTCCGGACTGGAAGGGGGTGAAAGCGTCCGGACTGGAAGGGGGTGAAAGCGTCCGGACTGGAAGGGGGTGAAAGCGTCCGGACTGGAAGGGGGTGAAAGCGTCCGGACTGGAAGGGGGTGAAAGCGTCCGGACTGGAAGGGGGTGAAAGCGTCCGGACTGGAAGGGGGTGAAAGCGTCCGGACTGGAAGGGGGTGAAAGCGTCCGGACTGGAAGGGGGTGAAAGCGTCCGGACTTGAAGTGGTTCAAGCAATCCACTGAGCTGGCCAGAACCAACCCTTGAGGGAGTCTATTCCACGTTTTCACAGCTCTTACTGTAAAGAAGCCTGTGTTAAATTAATAGATTTAAATGTAATATTGTATACAAATATTTGCAAAATATACCATATGTGGCCCTCATACTATGGAGATGTAGAATGTTGGATTCTTCCACGCACGGTGCTCTTCATCAAGAAATCATACGAACATGAAGTTAGGCATTTACCGAGCGCATGCTTGAAGCTTCCAGACACGAAAGCATTGTGGCCACTCAGGACACACAGGGCCAGATTGTCGGTATTTTTCAGCATGAGCCTCAGGCAGAAGCGATGGTGCCGCACGTCCTGGGAATGCATCGTCACCTGATTGAAGACGTTCCAGAGCTGCGGTCGGTTCACATTCTCCATTAACATCAGCCTGGAATAGAAATCCTCCAGTGATGAAAGCGGTATAACAGCATAAAGAAGACATTTAATACATTCAATATGCTAAAGTTTTATTAAACCCAAAAGCAAACATTTCCTGTATGGCAGCTTACCGATTCTTAGATGTGATGGCTGCATTAGTTTCTTCTTTTTTATGCTTTATTTCTTTTATTGTCATCTGGTGATCTGGTCAGTAAGTCTGTTGTTTTTCAAAAACACAAACTCTCCAGCAGAATGTATGCGTTTAGATGAAGGAGACAAACCATTTACTACTGACAGGGGAGATTACAATGATCAGCAATCTCTCCAGCATAATGTATCCGTTTATACAAACTCCAGCAGAATGTATCCGTTTATACAAACTCTCCAGCAGAAGGTGTCCATTTAGATGATGGAGACAAACCATTTACTACTGACAGGGGCGATTACAATGATTAGTAATCTCTCCAGCAGAATGTATCCGTTTATACAAACTCTCCAGCAGAATGTATCCGTTTATACAAACTCTCCAGCAAAATGTATCTGTTTAGATGAAGGAGACAAACCATTTACTACTGACGGGAGATTACAATGATCAGTAATCTATCCAGCGGAATGTATCCGTTTATACAAACTCTCCGGTAGAACGTATCCGTTTATACAAACTCTCCGGTAGAATGTATCCGTTTATACAAACTCTCCGGCAGAATGTATCTGTTTATAGAAACTCCCCAGCAGAATGTATCCGTTTACAGAAACTCTCCAGCAGAATGTATCCGTTTAGATGAAGGAGACAAACCATTTACTACTGACAGGGGAGGTTACAATGATCAGTTTTTACTTTATCCCAAAAGGAAAAAAAAAACAAAACAAACTGTTTGCTATATCTGCTTATAAAGTGTGAGATGGATTTTGGCTTCAATTTGTTAGTGTATCTAAATCTGCTAGTCTGTTTAACACTCCCTTCCCCCCAAACTGACAATGCTTGTGTCCAAAGGTGCCTCCTGTGTTCCTTCATCCAGAATGGGGGCGCTATAATACAGGAGGTGTGTTACTGGCCAGATCACAGGGTGAAAATAGAGGAGAAAAGCCAATTAGCAGCACAGTGGTTAAATGGTTAGCAGTCCTGCCTGGCAGTACTTGGATCGTTGGTTCGAATCCCAACCACGGCACCTCCTGCCTGGAGTTTGCATGTTCTCCCTGTGTGGGTTTCCTCCGGGTACTCCGGTTTCCTCCCACACTCCAAAGACATGCTGGTAGGTGAATTGGCCCTAGTATAAATAATATATATGTGTGTAAAGTGCTGCATAAATTGACGGCGCTATATAAGTACCTGCAATAAATAAAAAAAGAAAACTAATGCAGCCACCGCACCGAATGATTGGTAAACTGCAATATATGACATTTCTGGTTTTGCGTTTAATACCACTTTAAATCCTCATTTACTTATTTACCTTTTTTTTTTTTTGGTTTTTTTTTTTTTGTTTTGTTTTCTGAACATATTGAGCCCCCAGAAAAGAAAAAAAAAAAATTCCGCAATAAAATGTTTATCTCAGAACTTGACCCCTTTTTGGAAAGTAAGCAGTTTTTAGGTATTTAGTAAGAACCGTGGCAAATTTTTTCCAGGTGCAATTTTTTTATCACAATTTTTTAGAGAATCAAGAAATTAAATAATTTTTTTAAAAAAAATTTTACATTTTTTTTGTCAATTTACTATTTTTTTCACCTATTGTCACCAGTGCAGTACAGCGTCATCATACGAGTGGTGTAGCGGTGATCAAGGATACTGACTGGTGACAATATGTAAATACTTTTAAAAACTTTATTTTTTATATTTTCTATTCTTTTTTTTTTTTACATACTTTCATCAGTTGTTTTGTGTCACCAGAATGGGGGGGGTGATCGGGGATTTTTTATTTTTTTTTAGACTTTGCTATTACAGTGATGATCACTGTAGAAACAAATGTTCTGAACAGTAATGAATGGTTTACATTCATAAAAGCTGTGATTACTAGTGATCTGTGATTGGCTACGGCGTGCGGTGATTGGTCCAGGCACCATGTGATAGCTGTGAGCCAATCGCAGCATCGCTACAGGAAACACAGCTGTTATAAAGGAAATTCATTCACAACAGCTTTGTTGACATTGTGATCACATAGCACAGCAGATTGTGGCTCCCGGCACCGGGCTCGGGCTCACAGCCTGCAGTGTCCAGTGGCAACTAACCTGGAAGAGGCAGGATGATGTACATAACCTGCCTGGCCTCAGTAACGGACTGTGGTTGGGTGGCAAGTGTTTAGCTTTCAATACTGACTCCTGCACTCTCAGTGCTGCTGTCAGGAATGGACTGGCCAGCTATGGTGGGACTCACCTGCCTTTTGATCTGCAGTACTAGGGCTGGCCAGCGGGTGTTCCCAGCAATCAGAGACTCAACTTTGCAGCCAGCTAACACCTGTAACGGATTATGCTGGGGTATTTAAGGGATGGCCAGACCCACAGACTCTGCCTTGGTGTGTGTTTGTCCTGGGCCCTGTATCCTGTTTCTGTCCTGCATCCTGTTTCTGAACCGCTGCTGACTTCTCCTGCTCTGATCCCGGCTCGCTCCTGACCATCCCTCTGTCTGACCCTCTGTACCACGCTGCTTGCTACCTGTTCTGATCCCTGGCTTGTGATCCCTGACCAATCTCCGCTTGCTCCCCCTGTACCTACCTGCCCTATTGATATTGACCCGGCCTGCCTGACGACGCTTGCTTGTATATACTGTTATCTGTGGGTGGTTTGGTTTGGTTTGTTTGCACTGTATTATGTTTAGTATTGCACTGCGTTTATGTTTGTATTGTTAGTGTTAATAAATTATATTGTTTATAACATATCTGAGGTCTGCGTTTCCCTGCGTCAGTCACACATCTCTGGTCACACCTGGGAGCCCTGACAGCTGCTTCCCTGAACTTCCTGTATTCACAGGAAAATGTTACCAGTAGACCGTGCATTATGGAGTCTGTTAGCTAGGAGGAGAGAGGTGCATTAGAGTGTCTTGGCATTCTAGGCTATGGGGCTGTGTATTTCTATTGATGCACACAGTGTAGCGAGACATCTCCAGTCCCTGAATGCAAGAGTGGTTCCATAGGAATCTGCAAAGGTCACGGAACTGGCTTAAAGAAGACCACAGGTAAGGATTAAAGATGAAGAAACTGCTTTAGAAGGAGGAGGGAACAAAACTGTATCTGAGCACCACCAATCGAAAACCAATTAATTCATTTTAAATATTCAAAGTAAACTTCCCCATCCATCCGTGTCTCCATGCTGTATTTTGTTGAAAAATCACTTAAAAAAAAAACAAAAAACTCCCTAGCATTACTGGCTGTCACCATCTTAGGTAATTGAGGTTCTCTCAGCTAAGCACACCCTCCTGTGTGCATGCCCGAACTAAGGGCAGATGGATTCCAGAAAGTAAATGCAACGTGGATCATCAGCCCTTAGCTCAGGCATGCAGGCAGGAGGGTGTGCTTAGGTGAGAAAACCACTCCTCCCATGAAGACTCCTGGGGCATAGGACTTCATTTTGGCCTAAATGAAAGTTTGAGTTGCCGCTCAGGCTCCTGAATCCAAGCCCAGTGGGGGCTGGCTCGATGTGGAGAGACCCATGACATATATTTGAAATACTACAAATTTGGCCGTATTCAATATTCCAAAAAAATTAAATTATAAAAAAAAATAATATATATATATGATCTGTCTGAAAAAAGAAAGAAGAGTCCCAAACGCCGTACTCCAAACAAACCCGACGGTCATATAGGCGATAGCAGTCTCAGCCTAGTTCCAACCATGCCATGCCCCTCCCCAACGCGTTTCGTCCTGGAGGTAGGGATTCTATGTGGCAGAATTTCGCCCTAGGCCAGAAAGCAGCTGAAGAAATGTAAAAGAAAGTTTAAAACAAGTAAACATAATTTACCTTCCTATCTATTTACGAATGCTAGCGGCATAAGGATTAAAAATAGTTTATGGTGAGAGAGAGTGAAGTCCCACTTTGCAGGATCTCTCACTATGGGGTTGATTTACTAAAGTAATGAAATTTCACTTAGGTTGGTGAATGAGGTGAAGCCAGGTGAACAAGAACTTTTCCAAAGAATACTCAACCACTTGCAAGGAAATGGGGAGAAATGAATGGGCTGCTCTATGCATACAGCACAACAATGCACAAAAGTATATGCGTTACGCCTGACATCGCGCGTCATAGAGCGACCGGCGCCTGAGTGTGAGGATCCGTCTGATACAATTTCAGAATATTTATCAAGGTTTTGGGAAGCAAATCAGCATGCTGAAGTCTCACAGAATTAGTTGCCCACATTCTGCCTATTGCAGGGGAGTCAAACTGGCGGCCCTCCAGCTGTTGCCAAACTACAAGTCCCATCATGCCTCTGCCTTTGGGAGTCATGCTTGTAACTGTCAATCTTGCAATGCCTCATGGGACTTGTAGTTTGACAACAGCTGGAGGGCCGCCAGTTTGACACCCGCAGCCTCTTGCATAGGTTTGTATATTCATCATTTAGATACAATGTTACTTTTTTCCTGTATAGATCATAGCGGGGTTCCTCAGTAGAAGGTTTTGCTGCTCAAAGCACTGAGCTGTCCCAATTATCTGCATCATCTCCAGTTCCGGGAATCTCCTGGAACTTCAGCAGAAAGATCGGAGAATGTTAATGATAGAGCGTTTATAGGAAGCGACCTGCGCACTGTTCTGAGCCCCTTTTGATCAGACACATGGTGGAATTCCAGCGCAATTTCAGAAACCTGGATCATTAACTCCTTCCCACCCATCCGCCCGCCATGGCCCTTTACCATGGCCGGATCTAGGGAAAGGAGGGTGCTGAGCTTTCGAGAGATTACGGTTTTGCCCCCTTCCCCACTGCCCACATGGAAGAAAAATATATTTGAAGTATATTTTAAAAATATTCTTCCCAAATATATTGACATATATTTGAAATACTATAATTTTGGTCGTACTAAAAAAAAAAATTATATATATATATATATATTTTTTTTTTTTTATTATGTTGAAATGTGTTTTTATTACAAAATATATAAAAAATATAATTTTAAAAATACATTTTCAAAATATACTGTATGTCTTTAAAAATACGTCCAATCTACATTTTTGGAATGCATTTTACCAATATATGTAAAAATATAAGTTAAAATTATTTTTTTATATATGTTAAAAAAAAAGGTGAAGAATATATTTAAAAAAACACGTATTTTGAAAAATATTTTTCATATATTTTGTAATATGTAAAAAATGCATTTCAACATGCAGCGTGTGTATATATATATATATATATATATCTATATCAGGGGCGGACTGACAACTCATGGGCCCCCCGGGCAATATGGGATAGTGGGGCCCCTGTGTCCTTGCCCAAACTCAAAAAAGCCTATGAAAAAGGTACCAGGGGCATCTCATGGGGCCCCCCACTGACCCTGGGCCCTCGGGCAGTGCCTGAGTTTACAAATGGTCAGTCTGCCCTATATATATATATATATATATATATATATATATATATATATATATACACATATACACACACATATTCATACATACCTCATGTTGGAATGCATTTTTTATATATTACAATATATATGAAAAATATTTTTCTAAACACATTTTTTTTAAATATATTCTTCAGCTTTTTTTTTTAACATATTAAAAAGTAAATTTAAACTTACATTTTTACATATATTTGTAAAATGCATTCCAAAAATGTAGATTTAATGTATTTTTTAACCATTAGCCACCCGGCCAATGGCCGTTTGGCGGCTTCAAAAGTGCTTCGGCATTCCGGGTGCACGCCATTTGGCGTGCTCCCGCACATGCGCAGTTTGCGCTAATGCAGAGCCGCACAGCGGCGCGATCTCTCACCGGCTGTGTACCTCGGACACGGCCAATGACAGATCTGAGTACCGGCCCCCGTTGCTGGTACCATGTGACCTGCTGTGACCAATCACAGCAGGTCACATGACAGTTGTATACAATGGATGGCTTCATTCATGCCATCCATTGTATACTAGTGCCTAGCTGTGAATGGTCACAGCTAATCACATGCACATGTCATGTGATTAGCTGTGACCAAATCACAGCTAAGCACAAAAAAAAAAAAAAAACCTGAATGAATCGATTTCATTCAGGTAAATGCTTGCTTATAGCAAAGTAATTCTTTGCTATAAGCAAATTGTGTAAAAAGAAAAAAAAAAAAATACTGATCACTTCCCCAAAGTAGTACAATGTTACTATGGTAACATTGTACTACTTTGGTCGAAGTAAAATATGAAAAAAAAAATCTTAAAAAAATAAAAAAAATGTAATAAAAAATTAAAAATAATAAAAAAAATAAAAAAAAAAATTTTTTTTTTTTTTAAACTGTCACCAGTCAGTGTCCCTGTTCACCGCCATGCCAGTTATATGATGACGCTGTACTGCACTGGTGACAGTATGTAAAAAAAAAATAGTGAAAATAATTTTTTAAATTTTTTAATTTTCCGAAAAATGACAAAAAAAATACAACTTCAAAAAACTCGCCATGCCTCTTATGAAGTACGTCAGACTGTCTACTCTGCAAAAAGGGGTCATTTGGGGATATTTGTACTATTCTGACATTCTTGGACCTCAAGAAATTAGATTGGCTGTCAGTACTTCAGGATTGATCAATATTCAGATATACACCATAGTTTGTGAACTCTATAACTTTCCTACAAACTAAATAATACATCCTAATTTGGGTTATTTTCACCAAAGACATGTAGCAGAATACATCTCGGCCTAAATTTATGAAGAACAATTATTTATTTGTAAACTTTTATCACAGAAACAAAGAAAAACATGTTTTTTTTCAAAATTTTTGGTCTTTTTTTGTTAATTTAGCAAAAAATAAAAACCCCAGCGGTGATTAAATACCACCAAAAGAAAGCTCTAGTTGTGTGAAGAAAATGATAAAATTTTAGTTTGGTTAAAATGTTATATGACCGCGCAATTGTCATTCAAAGTGTGAGAGCGCTGAAACCTGAAAACTGGCCTGGGCAGGAAGGTGTAAAATTGCCCGGTATTGAAATGGTTAAAAATACATCCAATCTACATTTTTGGAATGCATATACAAACATATGTAAAAATATAAGTTAAAATTACGTTTTCATATATGTTAAAAAAAAAGGTGAAGAATATATTTAAAAAAACATGTATTTTGAAAAATATTTTTCATATATTTTGTAATATGTAAAAACTGCATTTCAACATGCAGCGTGTGTATATATATATATATATCTATATCAGGGGCGGACTGACAACTCATGGGGCCCCCGGGCAATAGGGGATCATGGGGCCCCTGTGTCCTTGCCCAAACTCAAAAAGCCTATGAAAAAGGTACCAGGGCCATGTCATGGGGCCCCCTACTGACCCCGGGCCCTCGGGCAGTGCCTGAGTTTCCAAATGGTCAGTCCGCCCCTGATATATATACACACACACACATACCTCATGTTGGAATGCATTTTTTATATATTACAATATATATGAAAAATATTTTTCTAAACACATTTTTTTAAATATATTCTTCAGCTTTTTTTTTTTTAACATATTAAAAAGTAATTTAAACTTACATTTTTACATATATTTGTAAAATGCATTCCAAAAATGTAGATTTAATGTATTTTTAAAGACATACAGTATATCTGAAAATGTATTTCTTTTATATATTTTTCATATATTTTGTAATAAAAACGCATTTCAACATACAGTGTATATATATATAGATTTTTTTTTTCATTTATTTATTATTTTAAATATATTGAATATAGTCCAAATTGTAGTATTTCAAATACTATAATACTGTCAATATATTTGGGAAGAATATTTTTTAAATATATTTTTCTTCCATGTGGGTGTGCTCGACCCGCTGAGCTCCTCCTCCCATCCCACACTGCACACAGCCTGGGCACAGGGCATAGCAGAGCGCCTTCTCGAGGGAGGAGTAAAAATGGCAGTTAGAGGATTGAGACAAACCATTTACCGCTGACAGGGGTGCTTCCAATGATCAGCTTTAATTAAGCCTCATTCACACAGGGCATTATTGCAGCCACTTTTAGGGGCGTCGGCCTTTTTTTTTTTTTTTTTTTACTGCTTCCAAATGGCCCTCCATGTTATCCTATGTGTCCGTGTACACACAGATGTTTAGAAGCTATTAGTAGCAGTAGCGTTTAACAGCAGGAAAAAGAACATAGGACCAGTCGTCCAGGAGCAGCAGTGTTTTTGCAGAAAAGGCTGACCGCTCCTAAACGCTACTAAATTCTCCCAAAATCTGCTAAACGCTGGGCACCAGTTTTTTCTTTTTCACTGGTTATTAAGGAGAGGGTAAGGAAGCCAGCCACCCTGTCCTCAACAATGGATGAGTCATCAGCTGTCAGCGGGAGACCCCGCCCCCTTGTGACATCACTGGATGGCCCCACCCCTTGGTTATTTAATTACTTGCCAACTGCAGATAGCTGAATAACGGCTTCACTGCGGCTGGCTAGTTCTGGGAGGACGTCATATGACGTCCTCCCAGAACGCGCTCTCCTGCGCGCCCCCGGCGATCTCCGTGATTGCTGTGTCCTACGGACACAGTTGATCACGTGATGTGGTAAAAGGCCAATCACAGCGGCCTTTTAACACGTGATCAGCCATGTCCAATGACACGCCGGGAAATGCAATTGCCGGTTCTCGGCTGAACTTTCCTCACGCTGTCAGAGCGTGAGGAAAGTACTGCCGGGAACCGGCAGTTGTCAGAGCAGGGATTGGCACCGATCATCAGGGCACTGATGATTAGTGCGCTGATGATCGGTGCCCAGCAGCGCAACCCACCAGTTCCGCCCACCTGTGCCCAGCAGTGCCGCCCACCTGTGCCCAGCAGTGCACCCACCTGTGCCCAGCAGTGCCCACCTGTGCCACCCACCTGTGCCCAGAAGTGCCACCTACCTGTGCCCAGCAGTGCCACCCACCTGTGCCCACCCACCTGTGCCCACCAGTGCCACCCACCTGTGCCCACCAGTGCTGCCACCAGTTAGTGCCCAGCAGTTGCGCCAGTCAGTGCCCAGCAGTTGCGCCAGTCAGTGCCCGGCAGTGATCCCAGTCAGTGCCATCTATCAGTGCTGTCTATCAGTACCCATCATCAGTGCCGCCTATCCGTGACACCTCATTAGTGCTGCCTATCAGTGCCCTTCAGTGCTGCCGTGAAGGAGAAAAATTACCTGTTTGAAAAATTTTACATTTTTTGCACACTTCTTGTTTATAGCGCAAAAAGTAAAGCGCCCAGCAGCGATTAAATACCACCAAAAGAAAGCTCTATTTGTAAGAAAAAAATGATACAAATTTCATATGGGTATAATCTTGCATGACCGCGCAATTGTCAATCAAAGTGCGACAGTGCTGAAAGCTGAAAATTGGCCTTGTAAGGAGGGGGTATAAGTGGCCAGTAGGCAAGTGGTTAAGCGCTGTCAGACAGTGGGACCGGAGGGATTTATTTTTTTGGCGGTGGTGGCTGGCTTCGTGATTGACGATTGATTTTTGTTTTTTTTAATAAAGGACATGTCAAAAACTTATGTTGTGTTTTTATTTTTTTGATGTACGAGTAGGGGTACCCCCCACTCATTCACATAGGAAGGGGGACTGGGATCAGGGAGCCCCCTTGTTAAAAGGGGCTTCCAGATCTAGAAGCCCACCACCTGCAGACCCTCACAACCATTGGAGACCCTTGTCCTCATCACCATGGGCAACAAACTATACCCCCCCCCATGTTGAGGTCATGTTGCCTGGTATGGTTCGGGGGGGGGGGGGGTCTGGGCACTCACTCGTCCGTCCATCCCCCCCACTTTCCTGACCTGATAGGCTGCATGCTTGGAAAAGGGTCTGGTATGGATTTTGGGAGGGACCCCCCACACCATTTTTTTTAAAATTTGCCGTGGGGGTTCACCTCAAAATCCAAACCAGACCCGTAGGGCTTGGTATGGATTGGGAGGGGACCCCCCCACATTGTTTTATTCACATTTTTTTTTATTGTCGGCAATTATTTAAAAATGTTTTCATTACATTTAGTTGTTAGAGGGAAAATCCTGCGGCTTTAGAAAATCCCACGTTTCTAAAGCGATTTTTAGCTTCTCTAGTGTGCATGAGACCTTAGAATCACTTGAGGCTTTAAGAGTGCCTAGCAGGGGCAGACTGACCATCTGGAAACTCGGGCACTACCCGAGGGCCCGGGGTCAGTAGGGGGCCCCATAAAATGCCCCTGGTACCTTTTTTATAGGCTTTTTTGGGTGTGTTTTGAGTGTGGGCAAGGACACAGGGGCCCCATGATCCCCAATTGCCCGGGGGCCCCCATGAGTTGTCAGTCTGCCCCTGGTGCCTAGTTATCGATCATATTTATAGTTAGAATTTGAAAAATAACAGATTATTACTAATATTGCAGTTTGGAATCAGGCTTATAATGTACCTTATATAGTTGTACGCCTTTCTGAAATTCTTGTCAAGAATAGCAGTGGAGAGGCCAAAATATTCCAGCTCTTTCCTTTTCTGCCGGTCATCATAAAAGGAATAATATTCCAGGGAGGAATCGACAAGCAGCTCCCCTTCTTTATATCGGCTGAGGTTACAAAGGGCGTAAATGGCTTTTAGAAGGAGATTCCACCAGTCGTCCTTGTTGAGCACGCTGGTCAGTACAGTGAAGATTGCTATGGGGAACAGGAAAGCAGAAAATGCTATTCTAGGACTCCTACATGTTCAAATGCCACCAGGTGACAACTTCAGTTAAAGTGACCCTGTCACTGAGCTGAACTTAATTTTTTTTTAAGGCAAAGAAGTACTTACCTCTCCGACTGCCCATGTTGCTGAAAAGTGCTCTATTGAAAAGTGGTCACTTACCCACCCCCAATTATGTCATAAAGTGTTGATCTCCTGGTCTTTTGCTCCAATCAGTGGTTCCTCCCGCTGACCTTCACGTCACTACAGAACATAACAGATATGTAGGGGTACATAGGAGGAACCACTGAGGGACCTTTGATCTGCATCTGGTGGGAGAAACTACGGAGGGACCTTTGATCTGCATCTGACAGTAGTAGGAACCACTGAGGGACCTTTGATCTGTATCTGCTTGCGGGAGGAACCACAGAGCAACCTTTGATCCACATCTGATTGTAGGAGGAACCACTGAGGGACCTTTGCTTTGCATGTGATGGCAAAAGGAATCACTTAGGGACCTTTGATCTACATGTGATGGCGAGAGGAACCACTCAGGAACCTTTGATCTACATGTGATGGTGAGAGGAACCACTGAGGGACCTTTTATCTGCATATGATGGTGAGAGGAACCACTTAGGGACCTTTGATCTGCATATGATGGTGAGAGGAACCACTGAGGGACCTTTGATCTGCATATGATGGTGAGAGGAACCACTGAGGGACCTTTTATCTGCATATGATGGTGAGAGGAACCACCGAGAGACCTTTGATCTGCATGTGATGGTGGAAGGAATCGTTGAAGGACCTTTAATCCGCATATGAATGTGAGAGGAACCACTGAGGGACCTTTGATCTGCATGTGATGGTGAGAGGAACCACTTTGGGACCTTTGATCTGCATGCGATCAAAGGTCCCAAAGTACCTCATGATCTGAGGTACTTCTGATCTGCAACTGATGGTGGAAGGAACCACAGAGGGATCTTTGATCTGCATATGATGGTGGGAAGAACTACTGAGGGATATTCAATCTGCATCTGATGCTGGGAGGAACCACAGAGGGACCTTTGATCTGCATCAGATGGTGGGAGGAACCACTGAGAGACCTTTAATCTACATGTGATGAAGGAAGGAACCATTGAGGGACCTTTAATCTACATGTGATGGTGGAAGGAACAATTGAGGGACCTTTGTTCTGCATATAATGGCAATTAAAACTTCTCACAATGTGGATTATATTCTGCAGCAAGGAAGATAGGGGCTGCCTTATTTCCTGGCTGGAAGACATCCAGCATCATCCTGACATTTCCTCCCCAGCCTGACTGTCCCTGGCCCAGCTATTTCATTCAATAGATTTCAGTTCTTTCAATTAAGGAAGCTCAGCATCACACATGGGTTCTATCTGACTTGCTGCAGCTTCTAATGCACATTGTGAGAAGCTCACAGTGTGCAGTGAAATCAGAGTAGGCCCATTTCAGTCCAGGAGTGAAGCCTGTACACTGTGCAAGACTGAAGCGGAAGGCCGAAGGTCAGATCTAATCAGGCCCATAGTGGAAATATAAAAAATTGCTCCATTCTATCAGTAACTTCCAGTCGAGAGCGTTAAACACCGAAATTAGTACGACTTCTTTACCTTTTGCGTCAGAAGTTGCAGTCTCCTGTTCATCACTTGCAGAAATTTTATCTCTTGACACTTTTATTAGATACAAATGTCGTTCTCCAGATTTTGAACTTGAAATCAGACATACCTGGGCTCGGTTCATTGCCATCTAGAAAAAAAAAAAAAAAAATCACAAGAAGTTAGAGGGCTTTAAAAATGCTAACTTTTCAATATTTATACCACATATTGCAGAAAATCTTTTGGAAATTCAGTTTGCATGCAAAGAGGAAAGTGGGCAGGTTGCAGTGGGTGGGTTGCATTGGTTGGTTTGAGTGGGTTTTGGCAGGCAAGTTGTAATGGTTGGTTTGGGCACGTTGTGATGGGTAAGTTGAGTTGGTTCATTTGGGCGGGTTGTGGGAGGCGAGTTGCAATGGTTGGTTTGGGTGGGTTGCGGTAGGCAAGTTGTGTTGGTTGGTTGGTTTGAGTGGGTTGTGGTGGGTGAGTTGAGTTGGTTTGGGTGGATTGTGATAGGCGAGTTGATTTGGTTGGTTTGGGTGGGTTGTGGTAGGTGAATAGTGTTGTTTAGTTTGGGTGTGTTGTGGTTGAAGAGTTCAGTTGGCTGGTTTGAGTGGGTTGTGGCAGGTGAGTTGTGTTAGTTGGTTTTGGTGGTTAGTGGTGAGTTGTGTTAGTTGGTTTGGGTGGGTAGTGGTAGGTGAGTTGTGTTAGTTGGTTTGGGTGGGTAGAGGTAGGTGAGTTGTATTAGTTTATTTAAGTGGATTGTGGTGGGGGTGTTGCGTTGGTTGGTTTTGGTGGGTTGTGGTAGGTGAATGGTTTTGGTTTGGGAGGGTTGATTTGGGTGTGTTGTGGTTGGTGAGCTGTGATAGTTGGTTTGGGTGGCTTGTGATAGGCGAGTTGATTTGGTTGGTTTGCGTGGGTTGTGGTAGGTGAATTGTGTTGATTGGTTTGGGTGTGTTGTGGAAGGTGAGTTGGGTGAGTTGGTTGGTTTGGGGGAGTTGTGGTAGGTGTGTTGCGCTGGTTGGTTTTAGTGGGTTGTGGTAGGTGAATGGTGTTGGTTTGGGTGGGTTGTGGTGGGTGGGTTGCATTGGTTGGTTTAGATGGGTTGTGGTAGGTGAATGGTGTTGGTTTGGGTGGTTTGTATTGGTTGGTTTAGGTGGGTGAGTTGCGCTGGTTGGCTTGGGTGGGTTGTAATGGTGGGTTTGAGTGCGTTTTGTTAGTTGGTTTAGGTAGGTTGTGGTGGGTGGGTGGGTTGTGCTGGTTGGTTTAGGTAGGTTGTGGTGGATTTCAAAAAGGTTTGCACAGCATTTCCCTAGGATGCACAAAATGCATTACTTATAAGCATGTGTGAGGGGTAGGTGTTGCACGCAACTGAATGACTACATAGAAATTGGTCTATCAGCAGTAAAAGGTCGTTTAGCCACGCTGACGTCATCATCCAGCTGGCACAGCTATGGTGACAATATTGCAATGGCTTTACATAGCAGAGGAAGAGCGTTGTCACCCTTTCAAAAAAAAAATGCATCAGGAACAGTTCTGCTGTCAAGACCACTGAGTATTTTTTATATATTAAAGGATTAGAGATAAACACACTGGGCAATGTAATCCCACTGGGAGTCCAGATAACATAATGAATCTGAACTCTAGGGGAAGAGTTAAAGATAAATGTCAGCAGGGAATGTTAAAATTAAGAAATAGATACTTATAAGTCTATGCAGTCCAGCACTGTTATCTATTCAGCCAAAGCTTTTTAAGTTGCCCGTTCGTCCGTGTGCCATCTTGGTTTTGGGATCCTGCTGTCAATTCCTGTTGGCTCAAGGTCAGCTCTGTACTAAGTATGCACAAGATACGTTCTACCAAGGGACTGGTCCTGCATCCTCCTAGGATGGGGCAGACCAAGGTGCTCTTATTCTCACCAAGACAAGGAATGAAGAAGTGGGAGCTACTTGAGTGGAATTTGTGGACAGTCCAGGTGTTTCCAGTGGATGGGTCCTGGTAATACTAGAGTATACAAGGATATTTTCCACAATTGTGCTCTTCCAACCATGTCGCAATGGTTTGAGGAAGGCTCTTTTCTGTTCCAGCATGTCAAGATTTGAAAGTGTGCGCACATTCGAAATGGTGATCAACCACAGTACCTAAAACTGTCCACAGATGACACTTTAAAAGCCTTTACAGTGTAGAGTTAATCATAAATTAGGGCCTTAGAACATGCCCCCTTGTGATAGCTTTAAGTAGGTGATGGGTATCTCTTCATGGAGACATCAAAGGTCTATTAGACCCCTGATATCTCTCCTGCTCTCCAAAGCAGCTAACAAAGTACAGAGTGTGTTTGGTTAGCTGCTTCTCTGTCTGTACCAGAAAGGCATCTCCTCTGTGTTCACAGATCCTGACCAAATATCGCAGTCCTGGACTCTCCGAAGGAATGGGAGATCCCTGGAACCACCATGGACACCGGCAAAGGGGGGTGGGGTGGGGACAACACACACTTCCAAACGCTTTAAAAGTGATCACTTTTACAAAGACATCTGATCACCCGCTGAGAAAAACAGTAGAAGGATTAAGGCTGAACTGAAGCCATTATCCTGGTATAACCACTTGCTCACAGGACGTTTTGACATAGAAGTCGCTCACCATCATCAAGTGACGGTTGTCAAATGCACAATATTTCAAAACTGGACATCTGCGTAATGTACTATTTTGTAATTTTTAAATTTCCTTTATTGTTATTTTTAATAATTTTTGTAACATTACAATTCATACATTTTTGACAATTGTGCATTTCCAACACTGTGGAAATGGTTTGCAAACTCTTCCAGCAAACGTCTTCAGAACAGGTTTATGGTTAGCTCTGCACAACATAAAGCAACGGCAGTTTCTATCCCCATGAACCTGTTCAGTGCACAATGTTTCATGACCATGGACATTTGTGTAATTTTTGTAAGTGTTATTTGGGGCAGTTTTGAAATCCTACAGTTCAACCTTCCACAGTCGGTCTCTACAAATGTTGGGGAGTATGCCTCTACAGTCAATGTGTACAATGATGACACCATAAACAAAAACATGGAAGGAGCATTTAACTTCAAACTCCTCTGATCACTAAATTTTTTAAATCTACACTAACAGAATTTTGGTTACCAATGGTTTTTGGTTTAAAAAAAAAAAAAATGTGATGATCTTCTCCAATAAACACTCACCTTCAGCAACATGGCAAGCATGGTGAGTAAAGTATCCACATAGTCATACATCTTTCCCTGAGAGAAGAGAAGTGTTGACCGATGCAGAAGAAGCTTAAGTTCCTGAAAAAAAAAATGAATGCGTTTGTAAATCAAATTGACCAACTCAATAAGTTGTGGAAAGAGTGAAAGAATAAAATAAAGAACTTGTAACAATAACAAAAGTGTAGCTGCAGCTCAAACTTTGTTCAAGTTTTGGGCAGCCTAGAAGAATCAGAACCTCTGCTGGGTTTTTATTCTGTGGAATGGTCTAGACGGGAGTGGCATTCAATCCAAAAATGTTTTGAAAGCCAGAAGGCTACTCAAACGCAGTTACTCTCTACACACTAAGAGACCTTGGATAAGACTTACAATGTGAAAGTCGTTTGAAAGCCAAAAGGCTACTCAGCCACAGTTGCTATCAATGTACCAAGGAACCTTGGGAAAAGCTTCAAATGTAAAGGTAATTTGAAAGCCAAAAGGCTACTCAACCATAGTTACCCTCTAAACAACAAGGGATCATGGCTGAGACTTAAAGTGTAAAGGTCATTTGAAACCCTGAAGGCTACTCACATCTACGCACTAAAAGACCTTGGGTGAGACTTCTAATGTAAAGGTCATTTGAAACCCTGAAGGCTACTCAACCATAGTGATCTCTGCACACAAAGGGACCTTGGATGGGCCCTATAATATAAACGTTGTTTGAAAGCTGGAAGACTACTCAAACACAGTTCCCATATACACACTAAGAGACCTTGTTTGAGACTTACAATGTTAAGGTTGTTTGAAAGCCTGAAGGCTACTTAACCACAGTTACCTTCTGTGCATCCAGGGACCTGGGTGAGACTTCTAATGTAAAGGTTGTTTGAATGAAGAAGGCTACTCAACCACAGTTGTCATCTATGCACTAAAGGACCTTGGGCAAAATTTCCAATGTAAAGGTCATTTGAAAGCCAGAAGGCTACTCAACCATAGTTACCTTTGATGTACCAAGGGACCTTGAGTGAGAATTATAATGTAAAGGTTGTTTGAAACCCAGAAGGCTACTCATCCACAGTTCCTAACTACGCATGTAGAATGGTCTAGAAGGAAGTGGCATTCAATCCAAAGATATTTTGAAAACCAGAAGGCTATTCAACCACGGTTACTTTCAATGTACCAAGGGACCTTGGGCAAGACATCTAATGCAAAGGTCATTTGAAACCCCAAAGGCTTCTCAACCATAGCTACCCTCTAAACACCAAGGGACCATGGTTGAGACTTAAAATGTAAAGTAATTTGAAAGCCAGAAGGCTACTCAACCATAGTTATCTCCACACACCAAGGGATCTTGGATGAGCCCTATAATGTAAAGGTCGTTTGAAAGCCAGATGTCTACTCCACCACAGTTCCCATATACATAAGAGACCTTGTTTGAGATTTCTGATGTAAAGGTTTAAAAGTCAAAGAGCTACTCAACCATAGTTACCCTCTGCGCACCAAGGGACCTTGGGTGAGATTTATAATGTAAAGGTCGCCTAAAAAGCAGAAGGCTACTCAACCACAGTTCCTGTCTACAAACTAAATAACCTTGGGCCAGATTTCCAATGTAAAGGTCATTTGAAAGCCAGAAGGCTACTCAACCATTGTTACCCTCCACACACCAAAAGACCTTAGGTGAGGCTTATAATGTAAAGGTCATTTGAAAGCCAGAAGGCTACTCAAACACAATTCCCAACTATGCTTTAATGGACTTTGGGTGAGACTTCTAGTGTAAATGTGATTTGAAAGCCAGAAGACTACTCAACCATAGTTACCATCTACGCACCAAGGGACCTTGGGTGGGACTTCTAATGTAAAGGTCTTTTGAAAGCCAGAAAGCTACTCAAGCACAATTACCCTGTATGCACAAAGGGACCTTGGAAAATGGAGCTGAAGGAGCTTGGGTTTTGTTCTACAACTCTTAGTTATGTTCAAAGTAAACCAATGGTGTATATCTTCCCCCCACAATTGGACAGCACACACCTTCAGTTCATTCCTAAAAGAAATGAACCCGGAAAGCTGTGCCCCACCAAAAAAGGCAGGCAGAGGTCATAAGACTAGAACTGGTCACTAGTTTTGCCTAGGGTGCACTTGCAGCTGATCTTTTTCCCCCATTACTGACTTACTAGGCCTTGTTCTGCACTGTACCACAAAAAGAGATGGGGTGTGGTGCTGGACACGGATACTTAACCCTTAACATGAAATCACCAGCTAATGCCTAACGGCTTGGCTTTGTCAGCTCCCCACAAGGTGGGCCTCCCCTTGAAAGATGGGAGTCACCAAAATTGAGATGTCCACGAAACGAAAAGAGAGAGCGCCAAACAATCGTCTCAAAAGTCCAAGATCTTCCCACACGTAACAAGGGTAAGGCAAAAGACAGCCAATGCGTTTTAGGGGGGACAAAGGCATCTCTTTGGCTTAATGCAAAAGTTCCTAAATATAAAGGATCTTGGACTCTTGTCTCTGTAATGTGTCTTTGTATGGAGGTGGCCATCTTGGCAGAGGCAGGGCTTTGTTTCCTCCTGTCAAAAGCTTCCAGCAAGGAAAACCGTGGGACTAGCAGCTAGAGGCAGGAGTGCCTTAGATCTCACAGTGCAGATATACAGCTATGAGGCCCAAGGCACAGTGTGTCTAGGCACAGGAAGTGTATTACCATTTTTCAGGAGCAATTCCAGAGGTAGATTTTATAGGGTACTGCTTAGGCACAATTAACATTTCCAGATAGTCCCTATAACAGAAAATCTTCAATGTTAGAGTTCAGGTCCACTTCAAGAGTAGTATTAGCATAGGCAAAAGAAAACAGCCCTTCCTGCAGGTTTACCAAGCCGAACACAAGGTCGCACTCTGATGCCATCACTCGACTTTATATGCCACCACAGAAAACGAAAGGAGACCCCACCTGCAGACCGTCCAACCCTAAAGCGTTTCGCCCAAATGCCGGCTTGATTGTAGAGATGTCCTTACCCCAGAGTCACTAGATCGCTATCCATATGTCATGGCGTGCACTTTCACACACATGTTAGTTAGGGTTCCATTAAGAATTAATGGCACCAATGTGCACCTGCAAAAGAGATGCACGCAATTTTTGCCTGCATCCTTGCATGGCACAAATGTTACCCTAGCCTTGAACTTTTAAAGAACACCTGGTATCTAGTATTTTTTTCTCCCACGAGGTTCAGTGTAATTTTGAAGTTTGCGTTTTGGATACCGGCAAATCCTCATGCAGACAATCCCATTACTTCTGGAGAATGAGTCACACAACAAAACAAGCTTTTTCCAGAATTCTTTCATCCATCCTTTGAAGCCAATAAGCGTGGTTCAAACTCACAAACGTAGAGCAAATGTTTTCAGATAAGAATTATTACAGATGTCCTGGTGATGTAATGAGGGTGCCAGCACAAGGACATTGTAAAAAGTTCTGAAAATAGGAAAAAATGGAAAACACACAAGTGTTATGAAAGAGATGATGACAGACCGTCCGGGAAATTCATTGTAGAAAAAATGAACCTCAGGAGGTGATATAATTACTATGTACAAATATATACAGCGGCCATCCAAAAATAAATGTACTGCATAAAAAAAAAAAAATTATATATATACTGTATCCACACCGATCAGTCATAACTTTATGACCATCCACCTATTATTAAGAAGGTCCACCTTTTGCCGCCAAATCAGCACCTGACCCATCAAGGCATGGACTCCACTAGACCTCTGGGGTATGTGACACCAAACTGTCAATAGCAGATCCTTTAAGTTGCGTGGTGGGGCCTCCATGGATTGGACTTGTTTTTTATCCCGCAGTTGCTCAATTGGATTGAGATCTGAAGAATTTGAAGGTCAAGTCAATGCTTGACCCCAACAAACCCACTGCTGTGTTCCTCAAACCATTCATAAACCATTTTTGAAGTGTGGCAGGGCACATTATCCTGCTGAAAGAGGCCCCTGCCATCAGGGAATACCAATTCCATGAAGGGATGTACTTGGTCACCCACAATGTTTAGGTAGATGGAATGTATCAAAGAACATTCACATGAATGTTGGCACCCAAGGTTTCGCAGCAGAACATTGCCCAAAACATCACACTGCCTCCGCCGGTTTGTCTTCTTCCCATACTGCATCCTGGTACCATCTCTTCCCCAGGTAAGCGACTCACACGCACCCGGCCATCCACATGATGTAAAAGGAAACGCAGCTCATCAGACCAGGCCACCTTCTTCTATTGTTCTGTGGTCCAGTTCTGATGCTCATGTGCCCATTGTAGGCACTTTTGGCCGTGTACACTGGACAGCATGCGCACCCGGAACAGTCTGCAGCTACACAACCCCATATACAACACACTGCGATGCCCAAACTAGGATGGAAAACTGATTTTTGTTTGGATGTTACGCCTGGTCATCCACCTGAGACCAAGCTCTGAGTGGTTGGATTTTAGCACCAGTTTTGAGATCAAGCTCTGAGCGGTTGGATTTTAGCACCAGTTTTGAGACCAAGCTCTGAGTGGTTGGATTTTAGCACCAGTTTTGAGACCAAGCTCTGAGCGGTTGGATTTTAGCACCAGTTTTGAAAACGTTTACGCTACAAAAGAAACAGTCCTTGGTGTTTAGGGCTACAATAATGGTGCTGTATACAGGGGGACCATAATTTACCTGTCCATGATGCTGATCCCTGAAAAAAAGTCCAGGGCTTTGCTCATCATGGTGGGCATATCCCCAAATGGCTCTTCAGGGTCTGGGTTCCATAGGGATGGACCACGGCCCTGCGGATGACTTAACGCGTTGCACAAGGTGAGTGCCCATGCAGTATCCAGTGTCCGAAGCAACATTACAGGCTGACCAAACAGTGTGTGTCTGGGTACGGTGACCAAGGTTAGACCGAGGCTGCACTGATCCAGATGCGCGGTTTCAATGGTGGTTCTAGAAGACAGTGTGGAGTTGATTGAAGGATCTAAAGTAAAATAATAAACTAGTTGGCTAAGAGTTATTTCTCCATGAAGGAAAAGAAGTCCAAAGAACTGAGGACTGACAGAGAGGGGTAGGGTTATATAGAAGGATGCCCAGGGGACGTGTCCTTCAAAGCTTCACCAGAGTCCGATCACCTGAAGGTATGAGCATATAACACAGGGTCTATGAATACCAAGCCTGTGGCCTATACTGTACGATGAAGACATACACTCTACAACCCTATTAATGTCAATGTACCATTTTATGGGCAACCTTGGTATCACATTCCAATGGCAACATGCCTGGAGAAGAAAACATTGGGTGAAGCCACTAAGTTCCTCCTACCTGCTGGGCAGCATTGGCATCTTGTGCTAATGTATCTGGGTCATACATTGGTTCCAAAGCCTCCAAAGCTTTCTCCGGATGTCCCAACTGTTGTTCAAGAGTAGAAAGGGAGATCCTGGCATCCAAGTGTAATGGCGCCATTTCCACCACCTTGGTGTAACTCTCCGCAGCTTTTTCCATATGACCCAGAGCCTTCAGACAGTCTGAGACAAAAGACGAATCAGAACAAAATAAAGGAAATATATGGGACTTTCCTGGTGGCGTCCAAAACCAGCAACACCGAATATTCAATAAAATTGATATTACAAGTCTGTTAAAAAAATGTCATAGTAAAATAGCATACACCAACATAGTTACATCGTTCAAAAGGAACCAACTGGATGTAATAAAAGCCTTTGATGACTTGATCTGCTACATTTTTAAGTTTATCCTATGGCATACAATAATTGAGTTCTTGGTCTGAATTATTCCTGCAAGCTGAATACAGACCAAGTCAAGGCTCAACGCGTTTCGCTGAAAAGCTTCATCAGGAGTATGGAGGAACAGATGTAAAAAAAAAACCTATATATATATGTGCCACAAGGGTCAAACTACTTATTCATCTTGGTATATACATCAAGTCAAAAGGGAGAACATGCCAGTACAGCCTCGTATTTTACTGGTGTGCCCTGTAGTAGTGTCCTTCCTGATGAAGCTTTTCAGCAAAACGCGTTGAGTCTTGAGTGTCTAAACTCCAACACCATCACCAACACATGGAGATAAAAGGGTTGAAGTGATGGTAAACCCTTACATATTGATTTACCATTGAAGTGAATGGCCTCAGGTGATACACAGATGAAAGAAATCCTCTTACATAAGTTGCACATGTTTATCTGTAGCTCTCTCTCCTCTATATCTGTCCAGAATTTACACAGCATTTCTGAGCTCCAGAAGGCAGGGGGCGGGGATCTGACCTAGGCAGCTGAATATAATCTGAGACCTGAGTGGAGAAAAAGGACACATCCCATCTACACAGTCTCATAGGGAAACATGCACAGCTGTGGCTGTCAATCACAGTCTGTGTGCTGCAACTCCCTGCCCCCCTGGATCCTTTGGAGTCGATATCACCTCTCAGAAGTGGCTCTGCAAATATCAAAGGAATGAGATAGGAGAAGAGATCACACTGAGTGCTTTGGATTGAGGCAAGTAAACATGGTAGAAGGACGTGCTTTGTTCATTTTTCATTTCATAGGTTTAAACCCACTTTAAATAGATCTCAGACAGATTTTTGGCCTCTGGAACTTTCTTGGATTTGTTCATACATGCCTCTCTCTCCTTCCTGTAACTTTCTCACCTCCTTGTTGATTTAACCCAAATGTCATTCATTTTTCCTCTCTATATTATATTTTTTCCACTTCAGGTAGAGATGGGCTCATGGAATGCTGTAATCTGACTGTACCTGGTACCGCATATGTCTGCAAGTGTATAACTACAGATGGAAAAAGGGATTCTTCACGTCTACAAGTCAAACCAGATTTTTCTTGCTAAAGCAAACAAACCTGAGCTGGTTAGGACAAATACTCGACTGAAGGGAGAACTTCAGGCAATCCGCCAAAGGATGTGGATTTCTGTCCATCCAACCCTGAGAATTACACAGCTCTGCCACACAGCACAGGTCTGACAATGCAGAAGGCCTGTTTTAGTCCTCTGCTGCAGTGAACCCCTTCCCGTCTGCCCTGACATCCCATGCCGGGGGGGGAGGGGGCAAGGGGGTGTGGGATGGATCAGTGATCATGTGACAGGTCTTACCCTCAGCCTGAACCACACTAGTACTGCAGCACAACTGATTGGCTCCATGTGCTGCTTTCCCCTCCTCCAGTCTGAGCTCTGCTGTACAGAGATTGTAAGAGATGATTCCACGTTGAAAAAAATCCACTATGTGATTTTTTTTTGGCGACAGGTTCTCTTTAGTGAGACATCAGGGGTCTAAAAGATGTCTCACTTGCCTTCCAATAAAGCTAATGGAGTACAGATTGAGCTTCATTAGCTTCCTTCCTGAGCATACTGACTGGAAAAAATGTCATGTTTACACTTCGCTTTTGACTCATTAGCAGGAAGAGGAGAAATCCTTCCCCTGTGCCTGGCAGCACTCACCATGCCGGTCCCAGATCCGGTGACGGCTGATCTCCCTCCCCTGTACCTGGCAGGACTCACCATGCTGGTCCCAGATCCGGTGACGTTGGCTGATCTCCCTCCCCTGTACCTGGCAGAACTCACCATGCCGGTCCCAGATCCGGTGACGTTGGCTGATCTCCCTCTCCTGTACCTGGCAGCACTCACCATGCTGGTCCCGGGTCCAGTGACGTTGGCTGATCTCCCTCCCCTGTACCTGGCAGCACTCACCATGCTGATCTCCCTCCCCGTACCTAGTGGCACCTGCCATGCTGGTCCTGGTGACATTTGCTGATCTCCCTTCCCCTGTACCTGGTAGCACACACCATGCCAGTCCCAGGTCTGCTGACCTCCCTCCCCTGTATCTGGTAGCACCCACCATGCCGCTCCCGGGGCAGCTGACGTTTGCGGATTCCCCTGTACCCAGCAGTACCCATCATGCCAGTTCCGGGTCTGCACCTGCCAAGCCCATTCATGGTAACGTTTTGCTGATCTCACTCCCCTGTACCTGGCAGCACCTACCAATCCGTTCCCAGGTCTGCTGATCTCCCTCCCCTGTACCCGGTAGTACCCGTCATGCCGGTCCCGGTTCTGCCAGTCTGCGTACGGAGCCTATGAAACCTTGCGAGGCATGCATGAGGGGGGAACAAGAACTCAAAGGGGTGAGTTGAAGAAATCTAGCAACTGTCACTTCCATAGGACAGCCAACAGGCCTCCTTGTAGCCACCGCCATATGCAGTAAACCCATATGGAAGATAAATATATTTGAAATATATTTTTAAAATATTCTTCCCAAATATATATATATATATATATATATATATATATATATATATATATATATATATATATATATATATATATATATATATATATATATGAAAATTATTTTTAAAAATACATTTCAAATATACTGTATGTCTTTAAAAATACAAATGCATTGGAATGCATTTACAAATATATGTAACAATATATGTTAAAATGACTTTTATGTTGAAAAAAATCGGAAGAATTTTATTTAAAGAAATCTGAAGAATATATATTTTTTTAAATATATTCTTTAGAATTTTTTTAACATATAAAAAAGTAGTTTTAACGTATATTTTTACATATATTTGTAAATGCATTCCAAAAATGTAGATTTGTATTTTTAAAGACATACAGTATATTTGAAAAGTATTTTAAAAAATACTTTTAATATATTTTGTAATAAAAATGCATTTCAACATGCAGTATATATATATATATTTTTTTTTTTTTCTAATTGAAATGTATTTTGAAATATATTGAATATGGCCAAAATTGTAGCATTTCAAATATATGGCAATATATTTGGGAAGAATATTTTTAAAATATATTTCAAATATATTTTTCTTCCATGGGTTAAGGAGGTCCTGCTCCATTGCTGTTAGTTGAGTTCCATCCACTTACCTGCGTGGCGCAGCCACACCACAGCCATATTATATTTTTCGGAACACACCAAAGCGCTCAGGAGAGGCAAAGCAGAATTATATTCTCCAACATCAAGATACGCCTCAGCGACGTCTAGATACAAATCCCCCACTTCCTCCGGATTCTGCTCCATTAGCGACGTAAGCATCGGCTATGAAAAGAAAAAAAAAAAAAAATCACAAAAAAATAACAATGAATAATATACAATCATAGGTTTTCCTATAATTATATCATGCAATAATCAAATAATGATGGGTACAGACAAGATGACCGAATATTTATGAATAAGAAGAGTCAGAGAGAATACTTTTTATGCCGGCTATTTTAAGCTTCAGCCATTATATTCAATGCAATATAGTAACACTTTCATCAAATTGTACATGAGGCTTCCAGCTTTTCCTACCCTGGTGATTTCTTCCATTTAAACCACTTCAAGACCTTTGGCTTGAAAAAATGTCATCGAAAAACTTGTGAGTGTACCTTGTACACCCAGGGCTCTATTCGAATAAACTGACAGCTGGGTCTTGATCTGTGTCTCAGGTTTGCAATGGGCCTTCTGTATAAATGAAGCTTGCAAACGGTGGTTGCAGGCTTGATTCCTAAATATGATAACCCCTTTAAGACCACAGTACCCACATGGAACAAAAATATATTTTAAATATATTTTAAAAATATTCTTCCTAAATATATTAGAAACACTAAAATTTTGGCCTCATTCAATATATATATATATATATATATATATATATACATATACATACATATATACATACACACACACACACACACACACACACACACACACACACATATATATATACATACACACATATATACATACATATATATATATATCTATATATACACACACACACACACACATATATACACACACATACACACACACACACACATATATATATATACACACACACACACACACACACACACTATATGTTGAAATGAGTTTTTATTACAAAATATATGAAAAATTTTCAAATATACTGTATGTCTTTAAAAATACATTTCGTCTACATTTTTGGAATGCATTTACAATTATATGTAAAAATTACTTTTTTTATGTTTAAAAAAAAAAATCTGAAGAATAGATTTAAAAAATATATATTTTTAAAATTATTTTTCAAATATTTTGTAATATATAAAAAACGCATTTCAACATACAGTATGTATAAATTTTTAAATATAATGAATATGGCCAAAATTGTAGTATTTCAAATATATCTTAATATATTTGGGAAAACAATTTTAAAAATATATTTCAAATATATTTTTCTTCATGTGGGTATGCACAGTTGAGGTGTAAAGTAATCCAAATAAGAAGGGCATACCTGGTACGCCCAGGGCTTTCCTACGGCTCTTTTTGGTGAAATTGACAACAGCTGAGTCTTGACCTGTGTCTCAGGATTTCAATGGGCCTCCTGTATGAATGAAGCCTGCAGTGACTGAAAACAGTGTTTGCAGGCTTGATTCCCAAATATAACAAAATTATTCCTGTTAACCCCTTTATGACCACAGTACGCACAGTTGGGGCATAATATATTCCAAATACTGGCATACCTGGTACGCCCAGGGCTTTACTGTATCTTTTTTCGGTAAAACAGAGTACAGCTGGGTTTTAATTTGTGTCTCAGGACTGCAATGGGCCTCCTGTATGAATGAAGCCTGCAAACAGGGGTTGCAGGCTTTATTCATACAAAATGTTAAAAGGAGTACTGTTAGCAACTTTACGACAGCAATGCGCACAGTTGCGGCATAATGTAATCCAAATAATACGGGCGTACTTGGTACACCCAGGGCTTTAGTGAAGCTCTTTTCGGTGAAATTGACGACAGTTGGGTCTTGATCTATGTCTCAGGAGCTCAGTGGGCCTACTGTATGAATGAAGCCTGCAAACAGGAGTTGCAGGTTTTATTCCTAAATATGTTAACCCCTTTAAGACCGCAATATGCACACTTACCGTGTAATGTAATCCAAATATTAAGGGCATACCTGGTACGCCCAGGGCTTTAGTGAAGCTCTTTTCGGTGAAATTGACGACAGTTGGGTCTTGATCTGTGTCTCAGGAGCTCAGTGGGCCTCCTGTATGAATTAAGCCTGCAAACAGGAGTTGCAGGCTTTATTCCCAAATATGTTAACCCCTCTACAACAGCAATAAGTACAGTAGTGGCATAATGTTATCCAAATATTAAGGGCATACCTGGTACGCCCAGCTCTTTTCGGTGAAATTGAGCACAGCTGGGTGTCTCAGGAGTGCAATGGGCCTCCTTTACAAATGAAGCCTGCAAACAGGGGTTGCAGGCTTGATTCCTAAATATATTATTACTGTTGAAACTGATGGAGGAACCCTGCCATTTGGAGGAGGACAAAATGGAGAGATTTTTGGAAAAGTGGAAAAAAATGGGATATCTATAGAAAACCATATAACGAAAGATGGAGAAACAGAAAAAGTGCGCCCTTTTTCTGTTTCTCTATTTGTATCCAGTGTATTTGGACCACCCCGGTCTGTTGAGGGCAGCAAGCAGTGCATATTCCAGAAAATTCCAGAACATTCCTATTGGGTCTACTGATTCCTTTCCTAGAGCAGGAGAAAAGTGTTTGTTGTGTTGAATGAAAGAGATGGAGAAGGAGGAGGAAATTGACAAATTAAAGAGAGATAGGTGGATTAGGAGGAAGGAGAAGGGAGTCTCGTGAACAAATTAGAAATAGAGGAACAGCGAGCTAGGGAAGAGAGAACATCGAGAGAGATAGGGAACAGAGTGGGTGGGTAAGAGTTAGGGCAGGGGGCAGGGTAGGGTTAGGGCAGGGGGCAGGGTAGGGTTAGGGCAGATGGCAGAGTGGGGTAGGGTTAGGGCAGGGGGCGGGGTAGGGTTAGGGCAGATGGCGGAGTGGAGTAGGGTTAGGGCAGGGGGCGGGGTGTAGGGTTAGGGCAGGGGGCGGGGTAGGGTTAGGGCAGGGGGCGGGCTGGAGTAGGGTTAGGGCAGTGGGCGGGGTGGGGTAAGGTTAGGGCAGTGGGCGGGCTGGAGTAGGGTTAGGGCAGTGGGCGGGGTGGGGTAAGGTTAGGGCAGTGGGCGGGCTGGAGTAGGGTTAGGGCAGTGGGCGGGCTGGAGTAGGGTTAGGGCAGTGGGCGGGCTGGAGTAGGGTTAGGGCAGTGGGCGGGGTGGGGTTAGGGCAGATGGCGGAGTGGAGTAGGGTTAGGGCAGGGGGCGGGGTAGGGTTAGGGCAGATGGCGGAGTGGAGTAGGGTTAGGGCAGTGGGCGGGGTAGGGTTAGGGCAGGGGGCGGGGTGGGGTTAGGGCAGATGGCGGAGTGGAGTAGGGTTAGGGCAGGGGGCGGGGTAGGGTTAGGGCAGGGGGCGGGGTGGGGTTAGGGCAGATGGCGGAGTGGAGTAGGGTTAGGGCAGTGGGCGGGGTAGGGTTAGGGCAGTGGGCGGGCTGGAGTAGGGTTAGGGCAGTGGGCGGGGTGGGGTAGGGCAGTGGGCGGGCTGGAGTAGGGTTAGGGCAGTGGGCGGGGTGGGGTAGGGCAGTGGGCGGGCTGGAGTAGGGTTAGGGCAGTGGGCAGGGTGGGGTTAGGGCAGGGGGTGGGGCGGGGGGTAGGGTTAGGGCAGGGGACGGGGTAGAGTTTGGGAGGGGAATCGTTTAAATGAAATAGTTTTTGGGGTTTTTTTGGTATATGAATAATATAATTTTTTTATGTTAAGTTGAAATATTGAAAATTAATAAAATATTTATAAAAAAATAATAATATTATTACTGTTAACTTTTTACAACAGCGATGCAGCAGCGTGGGTGGGCCTTAACGACTCGCATTTGTGTACATGCGTTGCTGTCTTGTCTTTTAGAAGGGGCTCCCCAAGACCTAAAAATCTGAAGGGTTCCTCTGGGGTACAAAGGCTGAGAGAGGCTGCATTAGGCTATATTCTGCAGTAAGCGAGGTCGAATCTTCTTATCGATTATAATATAATAGCACTGTGTGTGTATTGTGATGGGAAAAAAAAACCCCAAAAAAACAAAGAAAATGGAATATAAATGATTTATAGTCAAAATGACTCACACCAACAGGTTCTAGGATATTCAGGTGAATCAAACACAGCATCATCTTCACTGTGATATCAATCGGGACGCCTTCCGGAACACGACAGATGACAATTTCTTAAAAAAAAAAATAATTAAAAAATACAAAAAGCGGAAGATAAACACCATGTGAGAAATTACATTTATTTAACCGTTTCCCGTCTGCTCTATAGTAGAAATACTGCTACAGGGCGGCACGGGTGTGCAAAATCATGTATATATACGTGATTTTGCATTTCCGGGTAGGGGGCGTGCGTGCCCTACCCGTGCAGCCATTAGCGGCCGCGGCTGTCAATCACCAGGTCCCGGCCGGCAATTACTCACCGGTGCCCAATGATTGCCGAGAATCTGCGACAGGGAGGAGAACTGTTTGTTAAAAAAAAACAGTTCTCCTGCCTGTCAGCTTGTGCACACTGCACAGCACAGCCATCCAAAGCAGTGTGGTTACAGTGAAGCAAAAACACAGCACATAATAAAACGGCACACAGTTAACCCTTTGATCGCCCCAGATGTTAACGCCTTCCTGCCCAATGCCATTAGTACAGTGTCAGTGCTTTTTTTTTTTTTTTAGCACTGATCACTATATTGGTGTCGCTGGGGATGTCAGTGACACCAAGTCAGCTCCCCTTAGGGTCAGAAAGCCCGCCGCAGTCCTGTTTGAAGTTGCTGATCGCCGCCATTACTAAAAATTTTAAAAAAGCCCAGTATATATACCGCCATTTGTAAATTCTAGAACTTTCACGTAAACCAATTAATTTACACGTATTGGGATTTTTTTTTTTTTTTTTAGCAAAGACCTGAAGTGGAATACATTTTGGCCTAAATTTATGCAGAAATTGGATTTTTAAAATTTTTTTTTACTGGACATGTTTAATAGCAAAAAGTCAAAAATATTGTTTTTTTTTCTCAAAATTATCGATTTTTTTTTTTTTTATAGCGCAAAAAATAAAAACCGCACAGGCGATCAAATACCACCGAAAGAAAGCTCGATTTGTGGGGGGGGGGAAAAAAGGATGTAAATTTCATTTGGGTGCAGCACTGCATGACCGGGCAATTGTTAGTTAAAGGTAACTGTCAGGGCAGGGCTGTGGAACGGACAGGTAGGCCTAGTGGCAGGGTAACGCACTGGCTGACGACAACCACCACCAACAGACTGAAGTCCCTCAGGGCGCGGAGTCTAAGTCCCAGGCTGCCCTTCACCAGGGCCCCTGATGGTGGGGATGGACTTGACGCAAACAGGGACCAGGTCGCGGCCCCCGAGACACCCCAGCTGCGGTAATGGCCGCCGCCAATGGCGTGTAGCTGGTGAGAATGACAATAGCGTAGTCAGACAAGCCGGGTCAATAACAACGGGACAAAACAGTACAGAACAGTAGACAGAGAATCACAGGTCACGGGCCGGGTTCAGCAACGGAAGGTCAGATCAAAGGGAAACACAGAGAATGGTCTTAGTCACAAGCCGAGTCAGAATACCAGAAGAGTCACGAGCGTATACACAGAGCTGTAGCAAGACAAAGACACAAGACACAAGTGCAAAGAGCATGTGCAGCTCCCAGGCTTATATGTACTCAGCCACGCCCCTCTGAGGGATGGACCTCAGAGACCTGAAGGCATAAAAGATTCCCATCATGCTCAGCAGAAATCCAAGATGGATGCTAGCACATGGAGTAACAAAACCTCTGGGAAAAGGTAGGACCTTGACAGTAACGCAGCGCCGTAACGCAAAAAAAATGGCCTGGGGGGGGGTAGTAACCCTCTGGAGGGCAAGTGGTAACCCCTTGACGCCGAGCGGACACATATTTGCGTGCCATTAGAAAATACATATGAGCTGAGAGTGCTCCCAGCACATATGTCTGTGACTCACAGAAAGGTCCCGATCCCCTCGCGATCGGGACCTTTTTTGATCATGTGACCGCCGTGAAACCACGCCCACCTCCCAGCTTCTGAAACCCTTAAAGGGCCAGGCGGCGCAAAGTGGTTAATATACACTCAGTGGGGGTTTTTTTTATTTGTAACCTAAGACATGCAGCAGAATACATTTTAGCCTATTGTTCTTTTATTGTTTATATCGCAAAAAATAAAAACCGTAATTGTCACTTAAAAGTGACGCAACACCGTAACGCAAAAAGAATGGCCTGGTCAGGAAGGAAGGGGTGGGGGGGGGAATCCTCTGGAGGGCAAGGGGTTAATGAAAAGAAAAAATTGATATAGTTCCCTAAGAGCAGCGCATCAAAAAATTACCTGAACTCTCCTCGGGGCTCGCGGACTCTTTCTTGTTCAGAGTGATTCCGGAAAACTGCGTTATGACCTTTGGGAGAAATTAATGCATGATATAAAACCACAGCGCCTGGCGAAGGACGAACTGAGCACAATGGCTACGGAAACATCACACTATAAATACACAGACGGGCCACGGCTTTTCCAGCACAATTTAATGACTGGGCTTCTGAAGTGTGATCCTGGAACGCCTCAACACATTCGGGGTTAATAGCATTTAAACATAAGGCTATGGTACAAAAAAAACCTCATAATCCAAAAAAAAAAAAAAAACTTTTTCACCCCTCCCCCCACTGTGTTTACTGGGCTCTGAGTTCCCATCCGTGGACCCAGGACCAGCATGGTGGGCATTGCCAGGTAGAGGGAAGGGAGATCAGTGAACATCCATTTGCTGATCTCCCCTACCTAATAAGAACCTGGAAGCTAATGAAGCCTCGTTAAGGAGAACCTGTCACTACAAAATAGTATCACAGGGGATTTTTGGTCCTCTATGTCACATGTGTCAAACACAAGGCACGCAGGCCGAATCGGGCCCGCCGGGCCATTTCATGTGGCCCTCACCCCCGGGGGGAGGGGTGGAGCTGATATGTGGACAGCCTGTGAAAGAGAGCTGAACCCTCCACACTGTGCATAGTACACCACTTAATCTTGCATTCTGTATGTAGCTCACTCCTCAACACTGCAGTCTGTACACAGGGCACCCCTGAACTCGGCACTCTGTACACAGGGCACCCCTGAACTCGGCACTCTGTACACAGGGCACCCCTGAACTCGGCACTATGTACGAGGCACACCCCTGAACCCTGCACTCTGTACACAGCGCACCCCTGAACTCGGCACTCTTTACACAGCGCATCCCCTGAACTCGGCACTCTGTACACAGCGCATCCCCTGAACTCGGCACTCTGTACACAGCGCACCCCTGAACTCGGCACTCTGTACACAGCGCACCCCTGAACTCTGCACTATGTACGAGGCACACCTCTGAACGCTGAACTCTGTACACAGCACACCCCTGAATTCGGCACTCTGTACATAGCACACCCCTGAACTCTGCACTCTGTACATAGCGCACCCCTGAACTCGGCACTCTGTTCATAGCGCACCCCTGAACTCTGCACTATGTACGAGGCACACCCCTGAACTCGGCACTCTGTACATAGCGCACCCCTGAACTATGTAGGAGGCGTACCCTTGAACTCTGCACTCTGTACACAGCGCACCCCTGAACTCTGCACTCTGTACGAGGCGCACCCCTGAACTCTGCACTCTGTACGAGGCGCACTCCTGAACTCTGCACTCTGTACGAGGCGCACTCCTGAACTCTGCACTCTGTACGAGGCGCACTCCTGAACTCTGCACTCTGTACGAGGCGCACCCCTGAACTCTGCACATAGCGCACTCCTGAACTCTGCACTCTGTATATGGCACTATGTGCTATATACAGACCCCAAACACACCTCCAAGACCACCACTGCCTTGCTAAAGAAGCTGAGGGTAAAGGTGATGGACTGGCCAAGCATGTCTCCAGGCCTAAACCCTATTGAGCATCTGTGGGGCATCCTCAAACGGAAGGTGGAGGAGCGCAAGGTGTCTAACATCCACCAGCTCCGTAATGTCGTCATGGAGGAGTGGAAGAAGACACCAGTGGCATCCTGTGAAGCTCTGGTGACCTCCATACCCAAGAGGGTTAAGGCAGTGCTGGAAAATAATGCTGGCCACACAAAATATTGACACTTTGGGCCCAATTTGGACCTTGTCACTTAGGGGTGGACTCACTTTTGTTGCCAGCGGTTTAGACATTAATGGCGGTGTGTTGAGTTATTTTGAGGGGACAACAAATTTACATGTTATACAAGGTGTACACTGACTACATCACATTGTAGCAAAAGTGTCATTTCTTCAGTGTTGTCACATGAAAAGATAGAATAAAATATTTACAAAAATGTGAGGGGTGGATTCACTTCTGGGAGATACTGTGTGTGTTATATATATACACACACACACACACACACACACACACACACACACACAGTCAGGTCCATAAATATTGGGACATGGACACAATTCTAACATTTTTGGCTCTATACACCACCACAATGGATTTGAAATGAAACGAACAAGATGTGCTTTAACTGCAGACTGTCAGCTTTAATTTGAGGGTATTTACATCCAAATCAGGTGAACAGTGTAGGAATTACAACAGTTTGCATATGTGCCTCCCACTTGTTAAGGGACCAAAAGTAATGGGACAATTGGCTTCTCAGCTGTTCCATGGCCAGGTGTGTGTTATTCCCTCATTATCCCAATTACAATGAGCAGATAAAAGGTCCAGAGTTCATTTCAAGTGTGATATTTGCATTTGGAATCTGTTGCTGGCAACTCTCAAGATGAGATCCAAAGAGCTGTCACTATCAGTGAAGCCATCATTAGGCTGAAAAAACAAAACAAACCCATCAGAGAGATAGCAAAAACATTAGGCATGGCCAGAACAACTGTTTGGAACATTCTTAAAAAGAAGGAATGCACCAGTGAGCTCAGCAACACCAAAAGACCCGGAAGACCACGGAAAACAACTGTGGTGGATGACCAAAGAATTCTTTCCCTGGTGAAGAAAACACCCTTCACAACAGTTGGCCAGATCAAGAACACTCTCCAGGAGGTAGGTGTATGTGTGTCAAAGTCAACAATCAAGAGAAGACTTCACCAGAGTGAATACAGAGGGTTCACCACAAGATGGAAACCATTGGTGAGCCTCAAAAACAGGAAGGCCAGATTAGAGTTTGCCAAACGACATCTAAAAAAGCCTTCACAGTTCTGGAACAACATCCTATGGACAGAGGAGACCGAGATCAACTTGTACCAGAGTGATGGGAGGAGAAGAGTATGGAGAAGGAAAGGAACTGCTCATGATCCTAAGCATACCACCTCATCAGTGAAGCATGGTGGTGGTAGTGTCATGGCGTGGGCATGTATGGCTGCCAATGGAACTGGTTCTCTTGTATTTATTGATGATGTGACTGCTGACAAAAGCAGCCGGATGAATTCTGAAGTGTTTCGGGAATATTATCTGCTCATATTCAGCCAAATGCTTCAGAACTCATTGGACGCTTCACAGTGCAGATGGACAATGACCCAAAGCATACTGCAAAAGCAACCAAAGAGTTTTTTAAGGGAAAGAAGTGGAATGTTCTGCAATGGCCAAGTCAATCACCTGACCTGAATCCCATTGAGCATGCATTTCACTTGCTGAAGACAAAACTGAAGGGAAAATGCCCCAAGAACAAGCAGGAACTGAAGACAGTTGCAGTAGAGGCCTGGCAGAGCATCACCAGGGATGAAACCCAGCGTCTGGTGATGTCTATGCATTCCAGACTTCAGGCTGTAATTGACTGCAAAGGATTTGCAACCAAGTATTAAAAAGTGAAAGTTTGATTTATGATTATTATTCTGTCCCATTACTTTTGGTCCCTTAACAAGTGGGAGGCACATATGCAAACTGTTATTCCTACACCGTTCACCTGATTTGGATGTAAATACCCTCAAATAAAGTTGACAGTCTGCAGTTAAAGCACATCTTGTTCGCTTCATTTCAACTCCATTGTGGTGGTGTATAGAGCCAAAAATGTTAGAATTGTGTCGATGTCCCAATATTTATGGATCTGACTGTATATATATATATATATATATATACATACATACATATACACACAAGATTTAGTATTTCCAGGTAGGGGGCGTGCGTAACCACCATTGGCAGCTACAGCTGGCAATCACTGGGTCCCGGCTGTAGATTCCCTGCTGCCACCCGGCGATCGCCGAGGAACACTGACAGGGGAGAAGTCTGTATGCAAGCAATACAGATCTCTCCCCTGTCAGCACCAGCATGCTGCTTAGCAGAGCAATACAAAGCAGCATGCTTACATAGTAAGGCACACACAGCACACAGTTAACCCTTTGATCGCCCCAGATGTTAACCCCTTCCTGCCCAGTGTCATTAGTACAGTGTCAGTGCTTTTTATTAGCACTGATCACTGTGTATTGGTGTCACTGGGGATGTCAGTGGCATTTAGTCAGTCCACCCCCCCCCCCCGTTTCAGAATGCCCACCGCAGTCTCGCAATAAGTCATTGATCGCCGCCATTACTAGTGTAAAAATATATATATTTTTTTATTTCTAGTATCTATACCGCCATTTGTACAGTGTCAGTGCTGTTTTTTTTAGCACTGATCAGTGTATTGGTGTCACTGGGGATACCGGTGACACCAAGTTAGTTCCCCCCCAGTATCAGAATATCCGCCGCAGTCCCGCTAAAAGTTGCTGATTGCCGCCATTACTAGTAGAAAAAAAAAACAATCCCATTGTCTATACCGCCATTTGTCGACGCTATAACTTTCACGTAAACCAATTAATTTACACGTATTGGGATTTTTTTTTTAGCAAAGACACGGAGCAGAATACATTTTGGTCTAAATTTATGACTAAATTAAATTTTTTAAATTTTTTTACTGGACATGTTTTATAGGAAAAAGTCAAAAATATTGGGGGTTTAATTCAAAATTGTCTGTCTTTTTTTTTTTTGTTGATAGCGGAAAAACAAAAAAAAAAACAGGTGCTCAAATGCCATCGAAACAAAACTCCATTTGTGGGGGAAAAAAGAAAAAAAAAAAAAGACAAAAATTTCATTTGGGTGCAGCATATTTGTCAGTTAACCATTTCAATACCGGGTAATTTTACCCCCTTCCTGCCCAGGCCAGTTTTCAGCGCTCTCACACTTTGAATGACAATTGCGCGGTCATACAACATTGTACCCAAACTAAAAATTTAGCATTTTCTTCACACAACTAGAGCTTTCTTTTGGTGGTATTTAATCACTGCTGGGTTTTTATTTTTTGCTAAATTAACAAAAAAAAAGACCAAAAATTTTGAAAAAAAACCACGTTTTTCTTTGTTTCTGTTATAAAAGTTTACAAATAAATAATTGTTGTTCATAAATTTAGGCCGAGATGTATTCTGCTACATGTCTTTGGTGAAAATAACCCAAATTAGGATGTATTTTTTAGTTTGTAGGAAAGTTATAGAGTTCACAAACTATGGTATAGATCTGAATATTGATCAATCCTGAAGTACTGACAGCCAATCTAATTTCTTGAGGTCCAAGAATGTCAGAATAGTACAGATATCCCCCAAATGTCAGGACAGTACAGATATCCCCCAAATGTCAGGACAGTACAGATATCCCCCAAATGTCAGGACAGTACAGATATCCCCCAAATGTCAAGACAGGACAGATATCCCCCAAATGTCAGGATGGTACAGATATCCCCCAAATGTCAGGACAGTACAGATATCCCCCAAATGTCAGGACAGTACAGATATCCCCCAAATGTCAGGACAGGACAGATATCCCCCAAATGTCAGGACAGGACAGATATCCCCCAAATGTCAGGACAGGACAGATATCCCCAAATGTCAGGACAGGACAGATATCCCCAAATGTCAGGACAGGACAGATATCCCCCAAATGTCAGGACAGTACAGATATCCCCCAAATGACCCCTTTTTGCAGAGCAGACAGTTAGACGTACTTCATAAGAGGAATGGCGAGTTTTTTGAAGTTGTATTTTTTTGGTCATAATTTTTCGGAAAATGAAAAAATTAAAAAAATTATTTTCACAATTTTTTTTTTACATACTGTCACCAGTGCAGTACAGCGTCATCATATAACTGGCATGGCGGTCGTCAGGGACACTGACTGGTGACAGTATGAAAAAAATATATATATATATTTTTTTTATTATTTTTAATTTTTTATTACATTTTTTTTAAGATTTTTTTTCATATTTTACTATGACCAAAGTAGTACAATGTTACCATAGTAATCAGTATTTTTTTTTTTTACCCAATTTGCTTATAGCAAAGAATTACTTTGCTATAAGCAAGCATTTACCTGAATGACATCGATTCATTCAGGGCTTTTGTTTTTTGTGCTTAGCTGTGATTTGGCCACAGCTAATCACATGACATTTGCATGTGATTAGCTGTGACCATTCACAGCTAGACACTAGTATACAATGGATGGCATGAATGAAGCCATCCATTGTATACAACTGTCATGTGACCTGCTGTGATTGGTCACAGCAGGTCACATGGTACCGGCAACGGGGGCTGGTACTCAGATCTGTCATCGGCCGTGTCCGAGGTACACGGCCGGTGACAGATCGCGCCGCTGCGCGGCTCTGCAACCGCGCGAACTGCGCATGTGCGGGAGGACGCCAAATGGCGTATACCCCGGAAATCTACAGCATTTTTGCAGCCGCTAAATAGGCCGGGTGGCTAATGGTTAAAGTATAGCAGCGCTGCATTGCAAAAAATGGTCTGCTCAGGAAGGGGGGGGGGGGGGATAAATCCTCTGGAGGGCAAGGGGTTAATTTTGTGTTGACTTAAAAAAAATTGGAACTACCATTACTTTACTCTACAGGGTGTCTGCTTGCAGAAAATATAGGTTTTAGGGGTTTTAACTAATCTTCAGGTCTAAAAGGATTTTTAAACATGTAAACCAAAAAAATAAAAAAAAATGGTGCACACAATTTTAAGTCTTGGCACATTGAGCATCTATGTACTTGGCGCAACCTCATCTTTTATATTGCACCAAAAAAATTGGGTAATATTTTGGGTTTTTGTGCCCAAAAATGAACTTAAAGTGGAACTTCGCTCTCTTGATCAACATGGAGGATTTCTAATCCTTATGCTGCCAGCATTAGTAAATAGATAGGAAAGTATATCATATTTACATGTTTTAACCACTTGCCCTCCAGAGGATTTACCCCCCTTAATGACCACGCCTCTTTTTGCTACTCGGCGCTGCACTAATTCAACTGATAATTGCGCGGTCATGCAATGCTGCACCCAAACGCAATTTACGTCCTTTTTTCACACAAATAGAGCTTTCTTTTGGTGTAATTTGATCACCTGTGCGCTTTTTATTTTTCACGCTATAAACAAAAAAAGGCCAAAAATTTTGAAGAAAAACAATATTTTTTACTTTCAGCTATAAAAAATATATAGTAATCTCAAAGTTGGTTATAAATTTAGCCCAAAATGTATTCTGCTCCATGTTTTTGGTAAAAAAATCCCAATAAGTGTATATTGATTGCTTTGTGTGGAAGTTATAGCGTCTACAAACTATGGTATAGATACTGCAATTTACGCCATTTTTCTGCTATACAGCGCTGCACTAGTTTAACGGACAATTGCGCGGTCATGCAATACGGTACATAAATGAAATTTACATGCTTTTTTTCCCCACAAATTGAGCTTTCTTTCGGTGGTATTTGATCGCCTGTGCGGTTTTTATTTTTTGCGCTATAAAAAAAAAGGCTGACAATTTTGAGGAAAAAAACAATATTTTGGACTTTTTGCTATAAAACATGTCCAGTAAAAAAAAAATGCAAAAATCAAATTTAGTCATAAATTTCTACCAAAATGCATTCTGCGACATGTCTTTTCTAAAAAAAAAAACCAATACGTGTAAATTAATTGGTTTACGTGAAAGTTATAGCGTTTACAAATGGCGGGAAAGATAGTGGGATTTTTAGGGTTTTTTTATACTAATAATGGCGGCGATCAGCGAATTATGGCAGCGACCAGCGAGTTATGGCGGGACTGCGGCGGACATTCTGACATTGGGGGGTACTGACTTGGGGTCACTGACATCCCCAAAAACACTAATACAGTGATCAGTGCAAAAAAAAACAAAACACTGACACTGTACTAATGGCACTGGGGAGGAAGGGGTTAACTTTATTTTGCAGGGAAGGGTTATAGGAGTGAGGGGAGTGTTTTACTAGGGGGCGGGGTGTGTACTGGGCGGGACAAGGCTGATCGAGAAAGAGAAACTATTCTTTCTTGATCAGCTCATCCTCGAGCTGACAGGGAACTGACAGGGAACTGACAGAGAGCACAGCTACTGCAGCTGTGCTGTCTGTCACTGTTTGCCGCCGATCGCCGGGAAACAGCCGCTAAGGACGGGCTGTGACCTGGCGACTCACATCTGCAGCAGTGATCGGCGGGACAGATAGGGCGGCGGCGCGCCTCGCGCGCACCCCCTATTTGTTTACAAAACACACGTTATAAACGTGGTTTTGCCTGCCAGTGCCACCCTGCCGCTGTATATCTACAGTGGCTGGGCGGCAAGTGGTTAACCTCATTGAATTCCTGGTTTCCATGCCTAGGCAAATGATGTCATACATCCCAGAAGTCTTCAGGAGGTGAGGGAGGGTTCTCAGCTCAGCCAATGCCTGAGCTAAGGACAGATGGATTCCAGGAAGTAACTGCTACTTGAATCATCTGCCCTTACTCAAGATGGCCACTGCCAGAAAATCCGGGAGGTGTTGATCAAAATGCTTTCTCGGCAAAATATAGCATGGGGACATGGAGTTTGTTTTGAATATCAAAAATGAATTCTGTAACATTTTTTGTTTGTGGTACCCAGGTCCGCTTTAACCCCTTCACGCCGAGCGGCCGCATATTTGCGTACCATTTGTAGACAAACGTGTTGAGAGCGCACGCCCTGCGCTCTCCAAGCACATGTGTTGGCGTCCCACGGAGAGGTCCCGATCTCTCCTTGCAATCAGGACCTTTCCGATCATGTGACCACCGTGACAGCCAATCACGGCGGTCACATAACCTTAACTCTCCACCCCGCCTCCCGGCGTCAGAAACCCCTTAAAGGGCCGGAAGGCGCTGGCGCGAAGGGGTTAAGTACATTTTTTATTGAAATGTTGCCGCACTGCACTAATATCGAGTGACCTAAAAAGTTGGAACAACCACTATTGTATTCTCTGGGGTCTCTGCTTTCAGAAAATAAAGGTTTTGGGGGTTTTAACTAACAATTTTTTTTTTTTAATCTCTTCCCGTTTGGCCCATGTAGATAAACGGCCGGAGGAGAGCGCTGCCGATGCGGGTGGACGTTTCTAAACGTCACCCCACATCCATTGCCTGTGCGCGCTCCCTGTCCTCCAGACACACCAGAACACAGATCGCTGTACGGAACCTCTGTGCGAGGTCACGATCATGTGATCACTGATTGGCCAATAAGTGATCACATGAACAGTATTAAACAAGAAGTCACTTCCTGACATCATTGCTTACTACTTGTGAAATCTGTGAATGATCACCGCGGTCACATGGTACAGGGCTATTCACAACAGCCTTGAACCATGTGACATGTTGTGATCAATCACAGCTCTCACAGTATTTCTTAATGGCTGCAAGAATGCAGCCAGAGAGAAGGAGCAATGATTGCTTTTACAGTCTTTATGGGTATAAAAGCAATCAGTGTAAAAAATTATTTTCATCACCCCCCCACAAGTAGTACAGTGTCACTATGGTACTGCTAGGGTGACGGTATGTTAAAAAAAACAAATAAGAATATAAAAAAATTAAAAAAAAATATACCAAAAATAATTTTGAAAAATTATAATTTTTGGTTATAAAATAATTTGGGTTATTTTTTTTTTTTTTTACTAAAAAGATAGATGCATGGCCAAGATTTATGAAGAAAGATTGTTTTGTTTATTTTATAAAATTTTGCAAATAAATAATCTTTCTTCATAAATCTTGGCCATGCATCTATCTTTTTAGTAAAAAAAAAAAAAAAATAACCCAAATTATTTTATAACCAAAAATTATAATTTTTTTAAATTTTTTTTTGTATATTTTTTTTCTATATAAATGAAAGTCCCAAAAATTTGAAATAAGTGTTTTGTTTTTTTTATAAAATTTTGCAAATAAATACTTATTTCAAATTTTTGGGACTTTTTCATTTATGAAAAATTATAATTTTTGGTTCTAAAATAATTTGGGTTATTTTTTTTTACTAAAAAGATAGATGAATACATTTTGGTCAAGATTTATGAAGAAAGATTATTTGCAAAATTTTATAAAAAAAACCCCAAAATTATAATTTTTCATATTTTTTTTGTATACTTTTATTTTATTTTTGTATATTATTATTTGTTTATTTGAGACAAAACTTTATTTTGGTGGTATTTATTCACCACTGGGATTTTTATTTTTGTTATATAAATGAAAAAATTTGAAATAAGTGTTTTGGGTTATAAAATAATTTGGGTAATTTTTTTTTTTACTAAAAAGATAGATGCATGGCCAAGATTTATGAAGAAAGATTATTTATTTTCAACATTTTATAAAAAAAACAAAAACACTTATTTCAAATTTTTGGGACTATTTCATTTAAATAGAAAAAAAAATAAAAATCCCAGTGGTAAATAAATACCACCAAAATAAAGTTTTGTCTTAAATAAACAAAAAATAAAATATAAAAAAATTAACTAAAAATATACAAAAAAAAATTAGAAATTATAATTTTGGGTTATAAAATATTTTGAGTTATTTTTTTTTTACTAAAAAGATAGATGAATACATTTTGGCCAAGATTTATGAAAAAAAATTATTTGCAAAATTTTATAAAAAAAAAAAAACACTTATATTTCAAATTTTTGGGACTTTTTCATTTATATATAAAAAAAATCCTAGTGGTGAATAAATACCACCAAAATAAAGTTTTGTCTCAAATAAACAAATAATAATATAAAAAAATAAAATATACAAAAAAATATGAAAAATTATAAATTTTTGGTTATAAAATAATTTGGGTTATTTTTTTTTTACTACAAAGATAGATGAATGGCCAAGATTTATGAAGAAAGATTATTTATTTGCAAAATTTTATAAAAAAAAAACAAAAATTATAATTTTTCATATTTTTTTGTATATTTTTATTTTATTTTTGTATATTATTATTTGTTTATTTGAGACAAAACTTTATTTTTCCCTCCTAGATTGTAAGCTCGAAAGAGCAGGGCCCTCAATCCCCTCATGTTTTGCATTGTATTGGTATTGTTCTGTCACATGTTCTGTCCCCCTTTGTAATGTACAGCGCCGAGCGAACTATTGGCGCTTTATAAATACTGTATAATAATAATAATTTTGGTGGAATTTTTCACCACTGGGATTTTTATTTTTTTTTATATAAATGAAATAGTCCCAAAAATTTGAAATAAGTGTTTTGGGTTATAAAATAATTCGGGTTATTTTTATTTTACTAAAAAGATAGATGAATGGCCAAGATTTATGAAGAAAGATTATTTATTTGCAAAATGTTATAAAAAAAACAAAACACTTATTTCAAATTTTCAGGACTTTTTCATTTCTGAAAAATTATAATTTTTGGTTATAAAATTATTTGGGTTATTTTTTTTTACTAAAAAGATAGATGAATACATTTTGGTCAAGATTTATGAAGAAAGATTATTTGCAAAATTATATAAACAAAACACTTATTTCAAATTTTTGGGACTTTTTCATTTATATAGAAAAAAATAAAAATCCCAGTGGTGAATAAATACCACCAAAATAAAGTTTTGTCTCAAATAAACAAATAATAATATAAAAAAATAAAATAAAAATATACAAAAAAAATATGAAAAATTATAATTTTGGGTTATAAAATATTTTGAGTTTTTTTTTTTTACGAAAAGGATAGATGAATACATTTTGGCCAAGATTTATGAAAAAAAATTATTTGCAAAATTTTATAAAAAAAAAACAAAACACTTTTATTTCAAATTTTTGGGACTTTTTCATTTATATATAAAAAAAAATCCTAGTGGTGAATAAATACCACCAAAATAAAGTTTTGTCTCAAATAAACAAATAATAATATAAAAAAATAAAATAAAAATATACAAAAAAAAAAATGAAAAATTATAATTTTGGGTTATAAAATATTTTGAGTTATTTTTTTTTTACTAAAAAGATAGATGAATACATTTTGGCCAAGATTTATGAAAAAAGATTATTTGCAAAATTCTATAAAAAAAACAAAAACACTTATTTCAAATTTTTGGGACTTTTTCATTTATGAAAAATTATAATTTTTGGTTATAAAATAATTTGGGTTGTTTTTTTTTTTTTTACTAAAAAGATAGATGAATACATTTTGGCCAAGATTTATGAAGAAAGATTATTTGCAAAATTTTATAAAATAAAATAAAAATATACAAAAAAAATATGAAAAATTATAATTTTTGGTTATAAAATAATTTGGGTTATTTTTTTTATTAAAAGATAGATGAATACATTTTGGCCAAGATTTATGAAGAAAGATTATTTGCAAAGCTTTATAAAAAAAACAAAACACTTATTTCAAATTTTTGGTACTTTTTCATTTATATATATAAAAAAAAAATCCCAGTGGTGAATAAATACCACCAAAATAAAGTTTTGTCTAAAAAAATGCAATAAAATGCATATGGGTACAGTGTTGCATGAGCGCGCAATTTTCATTCAAAGTGTGATAGCGCTGAAAGCTGAAAATTGGCCTGGACTGGAAGAGGATGAAAGTGTCCGGACTGGAAGTGGTTCAACGTCACACACAAAAAAAAAAAAAAAAAGGCAGTGAAAGAGTTAATGACCATTCAGTTATACAGGTGACAACACGTGGTCCGCTTCTTGAACCGGCGGCACGGCTTGCATGTGTCAGCATGTACAGAGACTCTGGAAATGGGTGGGTGACCTGTAATGAATGTCCAATGCCCCTCCCTATGATAGAGGGCTCACTATTTAGACATTCGCCAAATCTCATCTTTATTTTGCTTTTCCTGGTACCGCTGCCAAAAGGCGGAACGGGCAAAGCCGGGCTTTTTCCTTTTATCGGCGTTCAAATCGGTATAAAAAAAATTAAAAATAACCGCGTGGGTCATGGAACCGAATCCAGTATGAAAATAATATGGAAAGTAGGCGCGTGACGCACAAAGCATGTTATCAACATCGAAGGTAAATTCCAGCCCAGCTGACCGACTAAAATTCCTAATAAAAAGAGAACTAAAAAGACTAAAAAAAATGCAATATTTTTTAAAGAGTATGTGCAGCCAAAAGTTTTTTTTTGTTTGTTTTTTTGGAATTTATTTTTGTTTTTTGGGGTTTTTTTTTTACTTTGTCTATGAAAGTACGTTTATAAACGGTCTGGTATACAAAGGGTTAAAAAAAAACCGCTTTAGGTTTTTTTTTTTATTATTCTTTTATGTTGCTGGCAATTTGCTTTTATGTTACTTTTAATAAAAAAAGATCACGGTTTACACCGATGCGGTGCAGGAAACGCTGCAAATTCTGTGAGTTTTCAAATCGCATGGTGTCTGCAACAAAAAGCTGCAGGACCCTTTTTTAAATCCGCACCTGAATGTTCTGCGTGTTCTCACCCCATGCGAGACGATTTCTGGCAATCGCATCACGTTCCTACGATCCAGTACGGATGTCAATGATAAATGAATGATTTTGACATGTATTACTCTGTGTGTCGCATAGGGCGGCTCATTCACATGAACGGGCTTGCCCTACGCATTTGTCGCTCCAACAAGAAGCTCCTGGTCCTTTTTTTTTTTTTTTTTAGACGACAAGTTTCACGCAATTTTTTTCAGGCGACAATCGCAGCAGAACCACGTGGCGTTTGAGGGTGCCATTAAAGGAGAATGACAACCAAACATGCTCAGCGTGTTGTGCTGCAAAAATGACCGCGTTGCGTTCACGCAATCTGGTGCGGGTGTCAATCATAAATTAATGACACCCCGGAACAGATCGCAAAACGGGATGCGACTGTCAGAAATGCGATTGTCAGAAATCGCATCGCATGGGGTGAGAACACCCATGCGATGAGATTCAGGTGCGGATTTAAAAGAGGCTCCTGCACCTTTTTATTGTGGATGCCATGCGATTGGAGTCAGTGTATGGCTCAAATCGCACCACACAGACATTTGCATGTAATCTGCACAGGATTGCGGTGCGACTGCTGTGCAAATTACACGCGGTGTCCCGCACCGCATAGTGTGAACCCAGGCTAAGGTCCTGTTTACACTGCAGCTTCTCACTATGCGATGTTGACATGCATTACTCTGCGTGCCGCATAGGGCGGCTCATTCACATGAATGGGCTGCGCTGCACGTGTTCGTTGCTCCAAGAAACTCCTGGTCCTTTTTTTAGATTCACACGATTTTTTAAATCCTATCAAGCGACAATCGCAGCAGAATCTCATGGCGACTGGGGGTGCCATTGAAGGATAACGGCGTCCAAACGCGCTCAGTGCTGCAGAATGCCGCGAAATTTGGGATAGCTGCGATTCTGCCCGCAATCCCAACTTGTGAGATGTGAATGGCGCATTAAAGTAGCGAGAAGGTGAGATTTACGCACAGCGCTGCAGTTTGCCGACGCAGCTTCACATATCGTTTAAGCGGTTCTGAAAGACGGCTACATCGCGGTTGTCTAGTTCTGGGAGGGCGTCCATGGATGTGCCCCCTGCGAGCCCCCAGCGGCGCGGACCCGACGCCGCCAGTGATCTCTGTGTCCTACGGACACAGCTGATCACATGATACGGTAAACACCCAATCACAGCGGCCTTTTACCACGTGATCAGCGGTGTCCAATGCCACTTTCCTCACACTGTCATTGCCAGAGAAGTGATCGGCACTGATCATCAGTGACCTGATGATCAGTGCCCAGCAGTACCACCCGCCTGTGCCTCTTATCAGTGCTAATCAGTGCTGCCTATCCGTGCCACCTCATCAGTGCCGACTATATCAGTGCCCATCAGTGCAGCCTCATCAATGCACATCAGCGAAGGAGAAAAATTACCTGCTTGCAAAATTTTATAATAGAAACAAAGAAAAACTTTTTTTTTTTCAAATTTTTTGCTCTGTTTGTTCATAGCGCAAAAAAAAAAAAAAACCCCAGCGGCGATTAACTACATGCCGCCCAGCCACTGTACATATACGGAGGCAGGGCGGCACTCGCAGGCAAAACCACGTTTTAAAACGTATGTTTTGTAAACAAATAGGGGGCGCGCGCTGCCGCCCTATCTGTCCCGCCGATCACCACCGCAGATGTCAGTCGCCGGGTCACAGCCGCTCCTTAGCGGCTATGTCCCGGCGATCGGCAGCAAACAGTGACAAAGAGCACAGCTGCAGTAGCTGTGCTGTCTGTCACTTCCTTCTCAGCTCGAGGATGAGCTGATCGAGAAAGAACAGTTTCTCTTTCTCAATCAGCCTTGTCCCGCCCAGTACACACCCCCGCCCCCTAGTAAAACACTCCCCTCACTCCTATAACCCTTCCCTGCAAAATAAAGTTAACCCCTTCCTCCCCAGTGCCATTAGTACAGTGTCAGTGTTTTTTTTTTTTTTTTGCACTGATCACTGTATTAGTGTTTTTGGGGATGTCAGTGACCCCAAGTCAGTACCCCCCAATGTCAGAATGTCCGCCGCAGTCCCGCAGTCCTGCCATAAGTCGCTGGTCGCTGCCATAAGTCGCCGATCGCTGCCATAATTCTCTGATCGCCGCCATAATTAGTATAAAAAAAAAACCTAAAAATCCCACTATCTTTCCCGCCATTTGTAAACGCTATAACTTTCACGTAAACCAATTAATTTACACGTATTGGTTTTTTTTTTTTAACAAAGACATGTCGCAGAATGCATTTTGGCAGAAATTTATGACTAAATTTGATTTTTGCATTTTTTTTTTACTGGACATGTTTTATAGCAAAAAGTCCAAAATATTGTTTTTTTTCCTCAAAATTGTCAGCCTTTTTTTTTATAGCGCAAAAAATAAAAACCGCACAGGCGATCAAATACCACCTAAAGAAAGCTCAATTTGTGGGGAAAAAAAAGGATGTAAATTTCATTTATGTACCGTATGGCATGACCGTGCAATTGTCCGTTAAACTAGCGCAGCGCTGTATAGCAGAAAAATGGCATAAATTGCAGTATTTATACCATAGATTGTAGACGCTATAACTTCCACACAAAGCAATCAATATACACTCATTGGGATTTTTTTTACCAAAAACATGGAGCAGAATACATTTTGGCCTAAACTTATAACCAACTTTGAGTTTACTATATATTTTTTATAGCTGAAAGTAAAAAATATTGTTTTTCTTCAAAATTTTTGGCCTTTTTTTGTTTATAGTGTGAAAAATAAAAAGCGCACAGGTGATCAAATTACACCAAAAGAAAGCTCTATTTGTGTGAAAAAAAGGACGTAAATTTTGTTTGGGTGCAGCATTGCATGACCGCGCAATTATCAGTTGAATTAGTGCAGCGCCGAGTAGCAAAAAGAGGCGTGGTCATTAAGGGGGGTAAATCCTCTGGAGGGCAAGTGGTTATATACCACCAAAAGAAAGCTCTATTTGTGTGAAAAAAATGATAAAAATGTCATATGGGTACAGTGTTGCATGACCGCGCAACTGTCATTCAAAGTGCGACAGTGCTGAAAGCTGACCTGTGCAGGGAGGGGGTAGAAGTGCCCGGTAGGCAAGGGGTTAATTTAACTCTTTTTCGCTGCCAGAGCTGGTTTTGCATTTTTGCACACAAAAAAATAAATAAAAAATTTTGGACTAAAGATTACCAAACCCCCAAATGTGATAGATTTTCTGAAAGTTGCATGACAAGTCGCACAAGTGTGAATGAGCTCACCTGAACAAGGGGCTTAAATTAGCCTCCTAGCTATAGAGTACTGCTTTGTATCAATCAAAGATCTGAATGGAATGATGACCTCATCAGTGTGCTGCTTCTCCTCTGTTGTCCAATCAGGTTGTGGGGGCGGGTTGGTGACCAGGTTGCATTGTTTTGAACAAGGAAGGCATTGGCTAGGCTATGTTGTCTAGTAGAAGGCTCTATGAAGACCATCAGCAGGTTCAGAGGTCGTGTCTATGTACTTCAATGGTGGATTTAGATGTCTGACTGCGGTGCAAAACCCACAAAAAGTCATATATAAAATCCTTTTGGGCCTGAAGATGACTTAAAACCCCTAAAACCCATATTTTCTGAAAGCAGACACCCTTGAGAATAAAACAGCGGAAGTTCCAATTTTTTTTTATGTCCCACGATGTTCCCACAAAGGTCTCGGAAACGCAGAATTTCAGCAAAAAACACACTAGAGTGAATTTTAGGGCAAACGAATACAATAAATTACCCACATTTTTGGTAAAATATAAAAGAGGAGGTTGCACCGAATAAACAGATACCCAACATGTCAAACCATACATTTGTGTACGCCCAAAATATAAAAGAGGAGGTTGCACCGAATAAACAGATACCCAACATGTCAAACCATACATTTGTGTATGCCCAAAATATAAAAGAGGAGGTTGCACCGAGTAAACAGATACCCAACATGTCAAACCATACATTTGTGTGCGCCCGTGAAATGGTGACCGCACCCTCTATTTTCTATAGGCGACACTTCAAAAGCCCCCTACAGGTCATCATTATATTGTTATGGAGGGGGTCTGCTGCTAGAATTAATCGATCTCGCGCCGGCGTGTGCGGCGATATGTAACGTGTATCGCAATCGACGTTTTCACGCGTAGGAGACCCCGATGCTTCAGTTTACGTTCGTACATGCATATATGTAAACGTGGGGGCCTCAACATTTTTTGGGGGCGGGGGGAATATGACGTGCTTGGGTGCAACTTTTTTTTTCATTTCTTAACTTTTTTTTTTTTTATCACATAGGGGACACAAAGTCCCCTATGTGATGATTTTTAGGTGACCTTTAACCCTTTGCCCTCCAAAGGAGTCCCCCCCCCCCCCCTTCCTGACCAGGCCATTTTTCATGTTATGGCGCTGCGTTACTTTAACTGACAATTGCGCAGTCATGCAACGCCGCACCCAAATGAAATGTACGTCCTTTTTTCCCCACGAATTGGGCTTTCTTTTGGTGGTATTTGTTCGCCGGTGCTTTTTTATTTTTTGCGCTATAAGACCGACAATTTTGAGAGAAACTATATTTTGGACTTTTTGCTATTAAACGTGTCCAGTAAAAAAAAAAAAAAATTTAAAAATCAGATTTCCTCATAAATTTAGGCCAAAATGTATTCTGCTCCATGTCTTTGCTAAAAAAAAAAAAAAAACAATCTCAATACGTGTAAATTCATTGGTTTACGTGAAAGTTATAGCGTCTACAAATGGCGGTATAGATAATGGGATTGTTTTGTTTTTTTCCCACTAGTAATGGCGGCGATCAGCGACTTTTAGCGGGACTACGGCGGACATTCTGACACTGGGGGGGGGACCAACTTGGTGTCACCGACATCTCCAGTGACACAAATACAGTGATCAGTGCTAAAAAACCAGCACTGACACTGTACTAATGGCACTGTGTGCTGGGAGTGTTTTACTAGGTACTAGGGGGCAGGGTGGGCTGTTTTTCACTGTAGGCACACTGCTCGGGATGGCTGTACTGTGCACAGCCATCACAAGCAGTGTGCTCGAGCTGACAGGGAGGAAGATTGTTTGTAAACACAGGAGGAATAGTGCACCATCAATAGTATCAGTGACAGGAATAGTGCCCCATCATTGGTGTCAGTGGAGGAATAGTGCCCCATCATTGGTGTCAGTGGAGGAATAGTGCCCCATCATTGGTATCAGTGGGAGGAATAGTGCCCCATCATTGGTGTCAGTGGAGGAATAGTGCCCCATCATTGGTATCAGTGGGAGGAATAGTGCCCCATCATTGGTGTCAGTGGAGGAATAGTGCACCATCATTGGTATCAGTGGGAGGAATAGTGCCCCATCATTGGTGTCAGTGGGAGGAATAGTGCCCATCATTGGTATCAGTGAGAGGAATAGTGCCCCATCATTGGTGTCAGTGGGAGGAATAGTGCCCCATCATTGGTGTCTGTGGGAGGAACAGTGCCCCATCATTGGTGTCAGTGGGAGGAATAGTGCCCCATCATTGGTGTCAGTGGGAGGAATAGTGCCCCATCATTGGTGTCAGTGGGAGGAATAGTGCCCCATCATTGGTGTCAGTTGGAGGAATAGTGCCCCATCATTGGTATCAGTGAGAGGAATAGTGCCCCATCATTGGTGTCAGTGGGAGGAATAGTGCCCCATCATTGGTATCAGTGAGAGGAATAGTGCCCCATCATTGGTGTCAGTGGGAGGAATAGTGCCCCATCATTGGTATCAGTGGGAGGAATAGTGCCCCATCATTGGTATCAGTGGGAGGAATAGTGCCCCATCATTGGTGTCAGTGGGAGGAATAGTGCCCCATCATTGGTGTCAGTGGGAGGAATAGTGCCCCATCATTGGTGTCAAAGAGAGGAATAGTAACCAATCGTTGGTGTCAGCGGGTGGAATAGTGTCCCAACGTTGGTGTCAGTGGGAGAAACAATGCCCCAAGGGCTGGATAAAAGCAAACAAAGGGCCGCAGTTTGGAGACCACTGCTTTAGATCATTACAACCCAGATAAAGGGGGAAGCTGGGTAGGAGGGGATTCAGGACAGAACAGACGTACCTCCAGAGCTTTGTCATACTGGTTGTTGGAGATGTACAGCTCCGCTGCAATATTCACATCTTCTATCGCAACCAGATTCTGGTGTTTGGAAAAAGCTTCTTCGATGATGATGATGGCGGAGGCGACATCGTTTGTTTCATAATAACTCCTGCAGAAAGAGGATGCGCAAAACTGATTGACGCCAAAGGAAATTAAACCGAACAAATCCGATCGATACACTCACAGCATACCATTTATCAATGTCCCACTTTATTTTTGTTACATTTTATGTATATTTTTTATGTCTTGTATAGAACGTTATCATTTTTCTGGAGTATCCTGATATCTAGTGGCAGTTTAGATCTGGAATAGACAACCTTTGTGAGGTGGAGATCTACCTGAACAACATCAAAGAAATTAACTATTAAGACCTAACTAAAAAGTATAGAAAACTTTAATCAAACAAAAGTTACTATAAAAATAAAAAATATAAACTTAGCCTACCTTTAAAAGTGGATAGTGTCAGTCAGTAGTAGTGGATGGTGTCAGTAAGGCAGAGGTTGGTGTCAGTAGGGCAGTGCACAGTATCAGTAGTTTTTATTTTTATTCTTTTTAATGATTTTATTATTTTTACTATTTTATTTTGTATTTTTTTTTTAGAAGCACTGTTGGGGAGTTTTGTTGAAAGGGGAGCACACGGGGGGCCGAGCAGGAGAAAAAAAAAAAGGGAAAACAAGGACAGGAGGGGCTGCGGAGGGAAAGCATTTACTGGAACTGATCCCCTGGATTTTCCTACTGGAGCTGCTTTATGCCGGTTGGAGGAAGAGGAGGCTGCAGGCTTTCATCTGCTGCAGGAAGAAAAAGGGGGTTATTGGAATGCAGATTCTAAAATCTGCATTCCCAGCAAGTGGTTTGGATTTTACCACCCCCCTCCCCTACCCTGGATCCCTAAAGTGGCTGCCTAAGCAGGTTAATGCTGTGCTGGTGCTGGCCCTGCCCATAGTAGTGTCTTCACATCACCCCCTCCCCCCACCACCACAGTAGTGCCCCCCCTTTTCCTCCATTAGCAGTGACTTCTGGCCCCCCTCCCCCCCCCCCCATAGCGGTGTCCTCTCCCCCCGACAGCACTGTCCAGTGTCCTCACCCCTGCCCCCCAAGGCAATGTCCTCTCCCCCTGACAGCACTGTCCTCTGCCATTCCCCCCATAGCAGTGTCCTCTGCCCCCCCTTTCCCCCCATAGCAGTGTCCTCTGCCCCCCCAAGGCAGTCATCAGCCCCCCACCCCCATAGCAGTGTCCTCACCCCTGCCCCCTATAGCAGTGTCCCTTGCTCCTCGTTCACCCCCATAGCAGTGCCCCCTGCCCCCCTCCCATAGCAGTGTCCTCTTCCCACCTATAGCAGTGCCCCCTGCCCCCCTCCCATAGCAGTGTCCCCTTCCCACCTATATCAGTGTCCCCTTCCCACCTATAGCAGTGTCCCCTGCCCCCGCCCTCCACCCCCATAGAAGTGTCCCCTGCCCCCCCCCCTCCCCCCATAGCAGTGTCATCTGCCCCCTTCCCCTCCCATAGCAGTGTCCCCCCCATAACAGCATCCTCTGCTTCCTTAACATCACCCCCACACAAGCATGAAAAGTGTCCTACCTGTGCGTTTACAGATGAGAGAGGGCAGGGGCTGTTGGAGTGACATTTCATATTAACCAGCTCGTGATTGGTTGCTAGGACCTCCCTTGAAAAGATAAATTTGGCCAGCTCCTCCTCCTGCCCTCCGTCCTGAGCTGTGCTGCCTCCCGCTCTCCGCTGTGCCATGTGGATGACAGTGGAGGGAGGGGGCGGGGGTAGGGAGAAGGAATGGCACCTAAAAGGCAGGGTCTACCTGCCCGCAGTCAACAGGTAGACCACAACTGAAGGATTTTCCGGCCCACGGGGGCCACTGTAACTTTTTACTTATGTGATTTGGTAGCTTCCTCTTTCCTTCCCTCCTGTTTAGCACTAGTTGGTGCCTGTGGATGGTGCCAAAACAGGAGGTAGCCATACTGTCCAGAAGCTGGGTGCCTGTGGATGGTGCTAAACAGGAGGCAGCCGTACTGTCCAGCCACTGGGTGCCTGTGGATGGTGCCAAACAGGAGGCAACCATATTGTCCAGACACTGGGTGCCTGTGGATGGTGCCAAACAGGAGGTAACCATACTGTCTAGACACTGGGTGCCTGTGGATGGTGCCAAACAGGAGGTAACCATACTGTCCAGACACTGGGTGCCTGTGGATGGTGCCAAACAGGAGGTAACCATACTGTCCAGACACTGGGTGCCTGTGGATGGTGCCAAACAGGAGGCAACCATACTGTCCAGACACTGGGTGCCTGTGGATGGTGCCAAACAGGAGGCAACCATACTGTCCAGACACTGGGTGTAAAATGTTATGTCAATGCATAAAGCCACATCTGAAATAGGACAATCCTTGGTCAACAAGCAGTGCCTAAATGAAAAACAAAATCCCCGGGTTCCCCTACAGCCTTATTTTACAGTTGACATTCACATATTCACAAATTCTTATCCAGGAATAAATTTGCTTTAAAACAAGCCATCAATGACCTGTGTAGCTGCAGGCACTGTGGAGCAATTCATTTTCAAAATTCAGAAGCAGTGCAGTGAGGTCAACCAAATTGTTCTGTCAGTAGCTCATCTCCCCACTCCTGCTCTGTGCATAGATTTGAGCAGCTTTTCTCAGACTTTCTACCCCAGAGGAAGCCCTAAAATAATTGTCAGGTATTGGGAGAACCCTTTGTTTTGCCCCTCTTATACAGGTAATAAGATCATTGGTGTCATACTGCCGGCTTTCACAAGTGGTGTTGGTCCCAGAACTGTGCAGGCACCACCAAATGGCAGGTCAATCAGCTACAGCTCAAGGAACCCCGAGACACCACTGAAGGAACCCTGGTTGATGACGGCTGTATTACTGATTAGAAAGGCTGCCGAGTCACAGCTGGTAATAAGCTGCTGAGTTACTGCTGGGAGGGGGAGAGTTGAGCTGCTCAGATAATGAACTAAATTACTTTTGTTTTTCTGCAGTGAACTTTAAGGATTATTTGCTCCACGGTGCTCGCAGCTACAGAGAACAATGAAGGCTTGTTTTAAAATTAAATTACGATCTGTAAAGGATTTGCAGATTCTTCAATGATCATAGCCTGGCAAAACACAACACACTCTCTGAATTGGATGAGGTGGAGATCATGACATCACTACCCCTCCTCTCCATCTTGTCCAATCAGAAAACCCTTTGCATTCACCGAGAAAAAAAAAGCAAGGCGTTCTCTGATTGATACATACTTACATCGTGCCAAGCTGGCCCAATGTAATTACGAAAAATACGAAGTTCTGCTTTTAAGAGAAACAGGTTACAATGACATACTTAGCCATATCTCTTGCCAACTGCATGAAGCGATCTCCATCGGACGGAGACAACAGATTCAAGATCCGACGATATCCATCCATGGCCAGTTTGTGTTCTCCCACCTGCTCATACAGGCTCGATCTTTCCCACAAGTAACGGACGTTTGTAGGGTTGTACTTCAGAGCTGTAAAACGTAACGTCAATTATTCTACATCACAATATCTAGATAACACAATGACCTCATGTGTCTGTCTATACAGTATGGATACAAAGTAACAACGTGTATAAAACTGGCATCGAACTGTTTATTTTGTTTAACTCATCGATTTACCATAAAAGTGCCAAAAGTTGCATCTATCAAGGTACAGTCGCCTTTTCTTTCTACTGATCTGTAGTGTGGATAGGTTTGCTCCCTCAACTGGCTACCAAATATGTCAATTTCGCTTGCACCCGAACATTGTACATCTCATGTGATACTTTGCCCCATGTTCTTACATTCTTTGTAATCCTGGCTACAAGGTTGGACAGAGCACATCACCTCTTCACCCTCTACAGCTGTCCAAAAACGTAGCTATCAAAGAGATGGCTGCTTGTCTTGGCTCCAACCACTTGCCTGAGATCGGCATAAGAAATTATGACATGCCCAGCCACCCCCCTACATTTCTCTTACTGCCGTTTGTCTTGGTCAGAAACTATTATGGCAGCTATCCCCTTCCTACCTATGTAGTTGGATAGCAAGGGAGATGGATGGTTGGGGTTGGGGCGTGCCCTCTCCCTTGCTACCAAGGTAGTTGGATATCAAGGGAGATGGATTGTTGGGGTTGGGCGTGCCATTTCACTTGCTACCAAGGTAGTTGGATATCAAGGGAGATGGATTGTTGGGGTTGGGCGTGCCATTTCACTTGCTACCAAGGTAGTTGGATATCAAGGGAGATGGATTGTTGGGGTTGGGCGTGCCATTTCACTTGCTACCAAGGTAGTTGGATATCAAGGGAGATGGATGGTTGGGGTTGGGCGTGCCATCTCCCTTGCTACCTATGTAGTTGGATAGCAAGGGAGATGAATAGTTGGGGTTGGGCGTGCCATGTTGGACCACCATCCACAGCCATCCGAAAAATGTAGTTCGCAAGGAGATGACTGCTTGTCCCGGCTCCAAGCACTTGCCTGAGACAAGCTGCTATCCAACTACATAGGTAGCAAGGGAGATGGCACACCCAACCCCAACCATCCATCTTCCTTGCTATCCAGCTACATAGGTAGCAAGGGAGATGGCACGCCCAACCCCAACCATCCATCTCCCTTGCTATCCAGCTATATAGGTAGCAAGGGAGATGGCACACCCAACCCCAACCATCCATCTCCCTTGCTACCTATGTAGTTGGATAGCAAGGGAGATGGATGGTTGGGGTTGGGCGTGCCATCTCCCTTGCTACCTATGTAGTTGGATAGCAAGGGAGATGGATGGTTGGGGTTGGGCGTGCCATATTGGACCACCATCCACGGCCATCCGAAAAATGTAGTTAGCAAGGAAATGACTGATTGACCCGGCTCCAAGCACTTGCCTGAGACAAGCACTGGCATAAGAAATGCTGGCTTACATATGTACAGACACGTCCCCCTCTGCATTCATGTTGCCCCCGCTTGTCTTGAGCACTGTCTAAAAATACAGCAGTGTACTTACCTACACTATTAGATGGTCAGGGGGAATGGTTGGGGTTGGATGTGCCACCCCAACCTCCATGGCCATTCGAAAACACAGTTAGCAAGGAGATGACTGCTTGCCCCGGCTCCAAGCACTTGTGTGAGAAAAGCATTGGCATAAGGAATGCTGGCTTACAAATGTACAGCCACGTCCCCATCTGCATTCTTCTTGCCCCCGCTTGTCTTGGGCACCGTCTATTAATGCAGCCTTTCCCTTACCAATGCTGTTGGATGGTCAAGAGGGGATGGTTGGGGTTGGGTGTGCTACCCCCACCGTCCATGGCCATCCAAGAACACAGCAAGGTGACTGCTTGTCCCGGCTCCAAGCAAACATATGTACAGACACGTCCCCATCTGCATTCCTCTTGCCCCCGCTTGTCTTGGGCACCGTCTATTAATGCCGCCGTCCCTTTACCTATGCTGTTGGATGGTCAAGAGGGGATGGTTGGGGTTGAGTGTGCCACCCCCAACCTCCATGGCCATCCAAGAACACAGCAAGGAGGTGACTGCTTGTCCCGGCTCCAAGCACACATATGTACAGACACGGCCCCATCTGCATTCCTCTTGCCCCCGCTGGTCTTGGGCACCGTCTATTAATGCCGCCGTCCCCTTACCTATGCTGTTGGATGGTCAAGAGGGGATGGTTGGGGTTGGGTGTGCCACCCCCAACCTCCATGGCCATCCAAAAACACACTTAGCAAGGAGATGGCTGCTTGTCCCGGCTCCAAGCACTTGCCTGAGACAAGCGCCAGAAAAAAAGAAATACTGACAGGCATGTGCAGACACATCCATCTCTCCAGTCCTCTCATCAATGCTTGCTTTAGGCACTGACTATTAATGCAGCTGTCCTCTTACTACATACGAACAGCCTGGGGAGGGGGCATGGTGTTGGGCGCATGGGACAAACTACTACATGCGCCCCTTTGCTTTGTTCTTGCTGCTGCTGGTCTTAAACACCGACTATTAATGCAGCCGTCTGCTCACTACCTACCTTGTTGGATGGCCCAGAGGGAAAAGGGGGATGGTTGGAGTTGGGCATACCACCCTCACCCTCCCAGGGGGGAGCAGAGCACTTCTTTATCTCCAAACAACATACAAGAACAAATCAATGCCACCATTATTATTTTACCTTTGGAGTAACAAAATATGGCTTGCTTGATGTTATCCTGTTCTAAGGACATCTCAGCCAGTCTCACCCATTCCTCCGTATCACTGGGGTTCAGGTGGGCAGCGATCAGCTCAAACTGCAGAGACTTCTCCATGTCCCCCTGGTCTTCATAGATCATCGCCAGGGTAGAGAAAGGCTCATAGGCCAGAGGAGCTAAAATGAAAAGAAGAAAAGCTGAAATAGAATTCCAAAAAGAAACTGTTGCTAATTTAATTGGTCTTCAAGAGTGGACATTGTCTACAATGTGGCCATGGTTCACAAATCACTGCACTGCATGTAATAAATGTAAGCCTGGAAGGAACCTGTTGTGGGGCAAGAGTACAATGACAGATTGTCCAAGTGTTGTCATTCTCACCTCTCCTGCATTCCGGGACCAGGTCTCTCCAGCACATGGCCATTGGCACTTCCAAGTATCACCTTGAGCACCAGCCTTATGGACAATCACAAGGTAGATCTCCTGATTGGTTTAAAACAGAGAAGCGGTATCTGTCCTGGTGTTGGAGCAACGTGCCATTATGCCTAAGCTGAGCCCCTTGTAGCAATATCTCATGTCTCCAGTGTCACCCTGTGATTGCAGAGCATGCTGAGCATCGTCACCCTGTAACCCTTATGACTTAAAGCACCCTAAGCATCCAATGTCTCTCCATAGCATCCAGTATCATCCCATGACCTCTGTGACTCCAGAACACCCCGGGCAACCTTTGTCAATCCGTGACCTTTGTGACTTAGAACAACCTAAGCTTCCAGTGTCACCCCGTGACTCCAGAGCACCCCGAGCAACCAGTATCACCCCATTACCCCTGTGACTCCAGAACACCCTGAGCATCCTGTGCTACCCCATAACCCATGTGATTTCAGTGCATCCCGATCGTCCAATGTTACCCCATAACCCATGTGATTTCAGTGCATCCTGATCGTCCAATGTTACCCCATAACCCATGTGATTTCAGTGCATACTGATCATCCAATGTTACCCCATAACCCATGTGATTTCAGTGCATCCCGATCGTCCAATGTTACCCCATAACCCATGTGATTTCAGTGCATCCCGATCGTCCAATGTTACCCCATAACCCATGTGGTTTCAGTGCATCCCGATCGTCCAATGTTACCCCATAACCCATGTGATTTCAGTGCATCCTGATCGTCCAATGTTACCCCATAACCCATGTGGTTTCAGTGCATCCCGATCGTCCAATGTTACCCCATAACCCATGTGGTTTCAGTGCATCCCGATCGTCCAATGTTACCCCATAACCCATGTGGTTTCAGTGCATCCCGATCGTCCAATGTTACCCCATAACCCATGTGATTTCAGTGCATCCCGATCGTCCAATGTTACCCCATAACCCATGTGATTTCAGTGCATCCCGATCGTCCAATGTTACCCCATGACCCATGTGATTTCAGTGCATCCTGATTGTCCAATGTTACCCCATGAGCCCTGTGCTTCTATTGCATCCTAAGCAACCTGTGTCACTCTGTGACTTAGAGCACCCTGAGCATCCAATGTCACCCCATTACCCCTGTGACCACACAGCACCCTAGCCATTCTGTATCACTCTGTGACCCCTGAGCATCCAATGTCAATCTATGACCCCTATGACTCCAGTGCACCCTGAGCATCCAATTTTACTCCTTGACCCCTGTGATTTCAGCACACCCCGAGTATCCAATTTTACCCTATGACCCCTGTGATTTCAGTGCACCCTGAGCATCCAATGTTACCCCATGACCCCTGTGATTTCAGTACACCCCGAGTATCCAATGTTACTCCATGACCCCTATCATTTCAGTGCACCCCGAGCATCTAATTTTACCCCATGACCCCTGTGATTTCAGTGCACCCCAAGTATCCAATGTTACCCCATGACCCCTGTGATTTTAGTGCCCCCTGATTATCCAATTTTACCCCTTGACCCCTGTGATTTCAGCACACCCCAAGTATCCAATTTTACCCCATGACCCCTGTGATTTCAGCACACCCTGAGCATCCAATGCTACCCCATGACCCCTGTGACTCCAATGCACCCAGATCATTCTGTGTAACCACATGACCCCTGTGATTTCAGTGCACCCCGAGTATCCAATGTTACCCCATGACCCCTGTGATTTCAGTGCACCCAGAGTATCCAATGTTACCCCAAGACCCCTGTGGTTTCAGCACACCCCAAGCATCCAATTTTACCCCATGACCCCAGTGATTTCAGCACACCCTGAGCATCCAATGCTACCCTATGACCCCTGTGACTCCAGTGCACCCAGATCATTTTGTGTAACCCCATGACCCCTGTGATTTCAGTGCACCCCAAGTAACCAATGTTACCCCATGACCCCCTGTGATTTCATTGCACCCGAGTATCCAATGTTACCCCATGACCCCTGTGATTTCAGTGCACCCCCAGTATCCAATGTTACCCCATGAGCCCTGTGATTTCAGTGCACCCCGAGTATCCAATGTTACCCCATGCCCCCTGTGATTTCAGTGCACCCTGAGCATCCAATGTTACCCCATGCCCCCTGTGATTTCAGTGCACCCCAATTATCCAATTTTACCCCATGACCCCTATGATTTCAGCACACCCCAAGTATCCAAATTTACCCCATGACCCCTGTGATTTCAGCACACCCTGAGCATCCAATGCAACCCCATGAGCCCTGTGACTCCACTCCACCCAGATCATTCTGTGTAACCGCATACCCCCTGTGATTTCAGTGCACCCTGAGCATCCAATGTTACCCCTTGACCCCTGTGATTGCAGCGCACCCAGAGCATCCAATATTACCCCATTACCCCTGTGATTTCAGCACACCCTGAACATCAAATGTTACCTCATGACCCCTGTGACTCCACTTCAACCAGATCATTCTGTGTCCCCCCATGATACCTGTGCCCCCAGTGCCCCCTGATCCTGTGCCACCTAGTGACCAAAGTGACTCTAGTCTGCCCCCTGTGTTCCCTGGTGTGCTCTGCGCCATCCAGTGAATCTTTTTGCACTCGGTGCACCTCTGTGACTTGTAAGCAAACTTAATATCCTAAGGAGAATTTTATTGCTTTATTATTTTACTATTTGGACAAACCAGGAGGGTACTTACATATTGATGCAACCCGAGCATATTTTTCATAAGAGATGACATGGTACATACAGTAACAGTTGTACAGAGATGTATTAACCAGAACATTGAGCAAATAAACAACGTACAGTATACACATGTAAGAAAGACTTATGAAATATAAAAAAAAAAAAGGAGTTCTTGTTGATTCTTATGTCAGATGTCAGGAACGTGTACAATGATGTCCAGGTATGTGACGTGAGATGGACAGTCAATAGCCACCAGAAGACACCATCCGAGGGCATCACAGATTTTTTAAGTGTTGTAGTGGTGTGGGTGGTTAGAAAAGTGTGTTGTTTGTGCGATGAGGAAGGATGGTAAAGAAGTAAAGAGAGGGTCCGCCGTATTTGCGTCCTTCCGATTCAGCCCATGAAGGCTCTCCTAAGCATGCTGGTTCCTTTTTTTTCTCCTCTGACAATATAATGAACTCTCTATAATAACATTTCGGCCTTTAATCCTCGATGCAATCAGTACAACCTCAAAAAAAAAACACCACAAAAACTTCCTTAAGCGCTGAACACAATTATGTGGTTTATCCGTTTTTTTTCCCTCCTTACAGCTACCGACGCAAAGATTGACATTGAAGCCGTCAGACCTAAATACGGAGAGTGCATACCTTGTCTAATGATTTCCATACACATTATAATGGCTTCTTCCCGCTCTCCCCGAGCAAAGCGGATGTTGGCCTCTCCCATGAGGCCCCTGAGAGCTCTCGGCAGTTTGCTGCGTGGCCTTTTAGCCTAAAGTAAAAGAAGTAAAAAATAAAATAAACAAACGCATCAATGTTTCAAGCAAACATCATCACAAGCAAGCTTTTGAACTCTGGGACTTTTTTTTTTTTTTTTTTTTTACAAAACACCCCTACAGTGGGGCTCCCCACACTGCAATAAACGCATGTTATGTATCCAACCAATGCCAACTAAATCTGTATGAGATATGCAGAGAGGGGAGCACAAGGCAGTGGATGCAGTCCTGAAATAGCTGTGATAGACCCAACCAACACAGGGGCTTTTGGAGGAGACTATGGGCTACCCACTGATTATGGCCCATGTCTGCTTCTCCCAGTCAGAGCATGGAGGTAGGCCAGATCCTGAAACCCTCTGACTATCCAGGTATATCTACTGGGATTATGCAGCCAGGAAGTCCCCAGAACAGTGGTGCGTCTGCGGGAACACTGTGTCAGAATGATCGGGCAGACGCACCTTCACCAACCTGTGATATGGGACTATTCTTGGGCACAGGGGCGGACTGACAACTCATGGGGCCCCTGGGCAATAGGGGATCATGGGGCCCGTGTCCTCACCCCAAACACAAACCACACCCAAAAAAGCCTATGAAGGGTACCAGGGGCATCTCATGGGGCCCCCTATTGACCCCTTTTTTGGAAAAAAGATACACTTTGATTCCAAAAAAAAAAAATTATATACCTTAATTTTTTATCAAATAGGAAAGAGGATGTTACGGCGAGTACCCAACATGTCACGCTTTAAAATTGCGCACGCTCGTGGAATGGCGTGAAACTGCGGTACTTAAAAATCTCCATGGGTGATGCTTGAAAAATTTCTACAGGTTAGCAGTGTATAGTTACAGAGGAGGTCTAATGCAAGAATTATTGCTCTTGCTCCGAAGTGCGTGGCGATACCTCACGTGTGTGGTTTGAACACCGTTTACATATGTGGGCATGGCCTACGTATGCGTTCATCACTAGCGAGCACGGAGGGACGGGGGCACGTTAAACTTTTTTTTATTAATTTATTTAATGGGGTTTTTTTGCACTGTCCGTTTAAAAAAAATTTGAATCACATTTATTCTGATCACAAGGAATGCATGCATCCCTTGTGATAGAAATAATTAGTGACAGGTCCCCTTTATGGAGAGATATGGGGTCAAGAAGACCCCACATCTTTCCTCTACAATGTAAAGCATTATATGTAAAAAAAAAAAAACTCAGTTGAAGGGCTTTAGGACTCCCGTTGAGCGAATTTAGGACTCCCGCCGAAGGGCTTTAGGACTCCCGCCGAAGGGCTTTAGGACTCCCGCCGAAGGGCTTTAGGACTCCCGCCGAAGGGCTTTAGGACTCCCGCCGAAGGGCTTTAGGACTCCCGCCGAAGGGCTTTAGGACTCCCGCCGAAGGGCTTTAGGACTCCCGCCGAAGGGCTTTAGGACTCCCGTTGAGCGGCTTTAGGACTCCCGTTGAGCGGCTTTAGGACTCCCGTTGAGCGGCTTTAGGACTCCCGTTGAGCGGCTTTAGGACTCCCGTTGAAGGGCTTTAGGACTCCCGTTGAAGGGCTTTAGGACTCCCGTTGAAGGGCTTTAGGACTCCCGTTGAAGGGCTTTAGGACTCCCGTTGAAGGGCTTTAGGACTCCCGTTGAAGGGCTTTAGGACTCCCGTTGAAGGGCTTTAGGACTCCCGTTGAAGGGCTTTAGGACTCCCGTTGAAGGGCTTTAGGACTCCCGTTGAAGGGCTTTAGGACTCCCGTTGAAGGGCTTTAGGACTCCCGTTGAAGGGCTTTAGGACTCGCGTTGAAGGGCTTTAGGACTCGTGTTGAAGGGCTTTAGGACTCGCGTTGAAGGGCTTTAGGACTCGCGTGTTAGGATTGTGTTGATGGACTTTAGGACTTCTGAGGTTCTTCAGAATTCAGTGACAGATGCATCTGACCTGTAGGTAACCTCCTTCTGACCTGCTTCCTTCCTATAAACTTGCATGGAAATGTAATACCCACCTGATGTGTTAAAAGTCCATTGACACAGGCCCTTAAAAAGCTGAACCCGAAGAAGGTTTGGCCAATAGAAATGTATTTTAGGCAAGCAACTTTGGCAGAATCCTAAAATGAATTCCAATCCCATTTTAACCACCTGATTACAAGGCCTTACAGTAAGACTGCCGATAGGTGAAATGGTTATTCTAAGTGGGCGTTTATAAACATTGGTACGCACCCGGTGTATGCAAAATGCCTGTGATCCCACCGGCATTAGACAGAGGAGGCCATAAGCTGAAGGTACAGAGCCATTCAGAGTAACTCTGGGCCTTGCGGTCACTGCATCATCATCCATAGGAAAGCCCTTCCCCGTCGGCTCACCATACATGTTGCAATCTGACCACACAGTCAACTTTAAATTTACCAAAACTAATGTAATATGAGCACCTATCTGATCGAACCGATCAATTTGTATCCAGTCAGGCAGACACTTGCACTACAATCATTTTTGGTAGATCTAAAGGAGATTGCACAATCAGCTTGTAATGGGGGGGAGGGTTAAAGTACCACTGATCACTAATGATAGGGGAGGTGGTTTTAAAATACCACTGACCAGCAAGAATTGTTCAAAGGTTGCATTGTCATGTTTTTACTAGTTGTACGTTATCTATGCTAATATCCCCAAGAGGCAAATGTCCTCCCAGGGAGGTAGAAAGTATGTGGCTAGGTTTTAATAAACAGTTCTTCTGTTTTACCTCAGCATCTTGTCTATGTATGAGGCTTGGGGTAAAGGGCTGGTATTAGCATTCGGTCTGCTGGAAGGGTTTAGATGGCAGAAGGCACTGGTTGGCGGAGGCACCCAGTCAGGGTGCCAGGTTGTCCATTGCAATCTCTAATACATTTCATGGGTTCTAAGAGGCTTCTTTATCAGGGCTTTAGATCTCGCGTTGAGTGGCTTTAGGACTTCCGTTGAGTGGCTTTAGGACTCCCGTTGAGTGGCTTTAGGACTCCCGTTGAGTGGCTTTAGGACTCCCGTTGAGTGGCTTTAGGACTCCCGTTGAGTGGCTTTAGGACTCCCGTTGAGTGGCTTTAGGACTCCCGTTGAGTGGCTTTAGGACTCCCGTTGAGTGGCTTTAGGACTCCCGTTGAGTGGCTTTAGGACTCCCGTTGAAGGGCTTTAGGACTCCCGTTGAAGGGCTTTAGGACTCCCGTTGAAGGGCTTTAGGACTCCCGTTGAAGGGCTTTAGGAACCCGTTGAAGGGCTTTAGGACTCCCGTTGAAGGGCTTTAGGACTCCCGTTGAAGGGCTTTAGGACTCACGTGTTAGTATTGTTTTGATGGACTTTAGAACTTCTGAGGTTCTTCAGAATTCAGTGACAGCTGCATCTGACCTGTAGGTAACCTCCTTCTGACCTGCTTCCTTCCTATAAACTTGCATGGAAATGTAATATCCATCTGAAATGTGTTAAAAGTCCATCGACACAGGCCCTTAAAAAGATGAACCCGAAGAAGGTTTGGACAATAGAAATGTATTTTAGGCAAGCAACTTGCAATCTAAAGGAGATTGCACAATCAGCTTGTAATGGGGGGGAGGGTTAAAGTACCACTGATCACTAATGATAGGTGAGGTGGTTTTAAAATACCACTGACCAGCAAGAATTGTGCCATTTTTTTTTTTTTTTGGTCTGGGAAAGGGGGGTCCTAAAATGCCACTGACCACCAGTTATGGGTATTTTTCAGAATTTTGCTAATTTTTTTTCCTTTACATAGTAACAAATAGAGAAATTACTATCTGTCTAAAGAAAATTACAGGTTATATAAAATTCATTTGGTTACAGTGGTTGATGCATGATGGAGTAGATGTCAGTCAGACTATCACAGCACTGAAAACTGAACAATGGCCTTGACAGGAAGGGGGTGTCACATGTTGGTATTGAGGTTGGTTAAAGGGTAACTCCACTTTCATTGGGTAAAAAAATTGCAAATAAAAAAAATAATAATAATAATATAGCGTATACAATTGCGACAGCCAGATTATAATTGAGTTATTATAATGACATTTGCTTTTCAAACTGCAGCACTGTATTTCTCTGAAAAATGCAATATGGCAACCTGGAGGTGTTCTGTATACAGATGGTATACAAAATACCCCTCCCCCCCCCAGAAATGTCATTTCCTACTTGTGTAATTGGCCCACTGATTTCCCCAGAAGTCTGCACTAAAATACAAGTCAGGTATTTGCCATCCCCTGCAACACAAATCTCATTTTTGGTGAGATACTCAAAAAAAAAAACGAAATCATGTCTAAAGGGATGCAGACCCTGCCACTTTCCTCAGAGCCCTGCAAGTGCAGCAGCTGATTGATAATTATAAGTTCACTTCTATACGGATTTACTCTACACATGGACATAAAGAAACACACAGCTATTTCTTCAGAATAACGAGAGGTAGGAATCTGCAACAAAGGTTGCTAAAATCCCTGCAAGGTGCATAGATCACCCCGAGGGGAGGATCTGTCTCAACAAAAGTGGAGTTGCTCTTTAGAGCTCATTAACTGTTCGGTAAAGATTTGTAAAAATGTAATGTTCGTTGAGATTAGGTGGAATTTTTTTGATCCCATCAGATCAACAAAAACATACCGACTCTGTATTGTTAGAATCCCTATAAACAGCCAATCCTGGGTCCATATATACCCGGAGAGACCGCACACGATGGGATGTATAGAATACCTTCATCATCTTCTTGTTTTCTCTGTCCAGTTGCATTTCCAAGGCAAAGACATCCCCAGCAGAGAGCTGTCCAGAACGATCTTCTCCTTCGTCTTCATCGTCCTCCTCTTCTCCGTCATCTTCTCCGAGCATCGACGCAAACGCACGCTGAACGGACTTGCTGACGCCATCTGATGTTTCATCTGCAAAACAAAGCAAAAAATTTACTTTTTTTTATTAATTGTAATTATTTTATATTTTTACATCATATTACTATAAACTGATTATTTTTTGCTGCTGTGATCCAACTTCCTGTTAGAGGGTGGCTACGTTCGTTCTCCATTATCCCACTGTAGGAACGTGGCCACCCTCTCTTGCTCGCTGAGATTGATTATGGACTATGGGATTTGTAGTGTACATACAGCATGACTAACTAGCGTGTGTAGCAATCGTGCACACAGATGGATGCGAACCTCCATTTTGGCAAAGGCCTCCATCTTGTATCATTTTCTACTCCCAAATCAGATTCCTCCGAAATCCCCCCTTCCTCTCTGTTGAGTGACATGTGGGCTGTTTGATGCAGAGATCACAGGCGAACACATTGGGAGAGACTTCATGAGGGTGGCCTGAGGGCCCGACGTCCTCTAGTGGGCCCTGTGCTCACTGCCCGGCACCATAGAGCTGGATTGGCATTTGCCATTGAACACCAGAATTGGCAGATCCACCACTGGCACCCTGTGCTTTTCACAGATGAGAGCATCGTTCAGCATGACTGTTTTGGTGGTGGGTCAGTGATGGTCTGGGAAGGCATATCCATGGAGGGACGCACAGACCTCTACAGGCTAGACAATGGCACCCTGACTGCCATTAGGTATTGGGATGAAATCCTTGGACCCATTGTCAGACCCGACGCTTGTGCAGTGGGTCCTGGGTTCCTCCTGGTGCAGTGGCTCCTGGGTTCCTCCTGGTGCAGTGGCTCCTGGGTTCCTCCTGGTGCAGTGGCTCCTGGGTTCCTCCTGGTGCAGTGGCTCCTGGGTTCCTCCTGGTGCAGTGGCTCCTGGGTTCCTCCTGGTGCACAACAATGCCCGGCCTCATGTGGTGAGAGTATGCAGGATGTTCCTGGAGGATGAAGGAATTGATACCATTGAATGGCCCCCACGCTCACCTGACATAAATCCAATAGAACCCCTCTGGGATATCATGTTTCGGTCCATCCGACCCCGCCAGGTTGCACCTCAGACTGTCCAGGAGCTCAGTGATGCCCTGGTCCAGATCTGGGAGGAAATCCCCCAGGACACCATCCGTGGTCTCATTAGGATCCTCCCCCGACATTGTCAGGCATGCATACAAGCACATGGGGGCCATACAAACTACTGAGGACCATTCTGAGTTGCTGCCATGACATTTCAGCAGAATGGACTCGCCTGCTGCATCATTTCTTCACTTTGATTTTCGGGGTGTCTTTGAATTCAGTCCTCTGTAGGTCGATCATTTTCATTTCCATCAAACGATGGGGGATCCTTACGTTCCTCACACATTACCCCGTCAAGGTCAGTACAGAGATCCAGCAGGAGATTTCTCCCCATTGAGATCTGATGGGTTTTCAAAGTCTTCCTTTCATTTTTTTGAGTAGTGTAGTTTACAGGGCCATGAAGTAGGGGATGTGTGTGGATTATTTTGCTGTGACTGTAAACCTCTGGCAGCCCGCGTCTCTTACACCTGTTGTAGCATCCTTTAGTGCAGAGGTCTCCAGCTTGTGGCCCAGGGGCCACATGTGGCCCCTTGCTTGCCCTTGCCTAGCACTATTCATCTCATTGTTATCAACAAGGGGGCACTATTCCTCCCAATAAAACTAGCGGTGCGCTGAAATGAAAATTCTTGGACCGAAACCTGAAAATTCAGAAAGATGCATTTGGCTGAAAACCAAAATCAAAATGGAAATTAAAAAAATATATATTTTTTTATAAATATAATTGTATTGTATTCAATTTTTTAATTAATATCATGAATCTAAATGAATTTATTTTCAGCACCTTTTCAGCCAATAGGCTGCTTTCACACCAAGCAGTTTTTGCAGAGCTTTATAAAAAGACACAAAAAAAATGCATCACTTTAAATTCAATGCATGTCTTCACACTGATCCGGTGCACTTCTCTTGCGGGGTAAAAATCCTGCCTGCCGCAATATTGGTGCATATTTGGCGAGGTAAAAAAAAAAAAAAAAAAACGCACCTCCTCACTGAGGCCTGATTCACACCAATGCGCTTTTTTTAGGGCTTTTTGCAGAAATGCACTACAGTCCATTTAACATGGTTTCCTATGGGACACATTCACATTTATGCTTTTTTTGAGCTGCTGCGTTTTTGGAAAGGGTCGGACTTTTTTTTAAAAGCAAAACGTTGCGTTTTTGGTTCAATAGACTTCAATGGAGACCTTGCAGAAAACGCATGTAAGTCGGTTTTCATGTTTAATCTGCCCAGCAACAAGTTGGCCAAATAAAAAAAAAAAAAAACATTCAAAAAAGCATCAAAAACAAGCGCGCAAAAACGTAAAACGCATTGCAAAACAGACAAAAAGCAAACTGCACTGGTGTGAACCAGACTGGATATGCGCTGAAAACGCAGCAAAAATGCACACGTGTTGCGGTTTAATACGTTTTTAACCGCTTCCTGACCACCCTATAGCAGAAATAGTGCTACAGGGTGGCATGGGTGTGCAAAATCATGTATATACGTGATTTTGCATTTCCGGGTAGGAGGGAGTGTGAGCCGCCATTCGCGGCCGTCAATCACCGGGTCCCGGCCAGTAATTACTCGCTGGTGCCCAATGATTACCAAGGATCTCCGAAGAGGAGGAAAACGGTTTACTAACAGTTCTCCTCCCTGTCAGCTCGGGCACACTGCACAGCACAGCCATCGAGAGCAGTGTGCTTACATTGAAACACACAGACCCCACCCCCTAGTAAAACACACCCAGCACACAGTTAACCCTTTGATCGCCCCAGATGTTAACCCCTTCCTGCCCAGTGCCGTTAGTACAGTGTCAGTGCTTTTTTTTTCTTTTAGCACTGATCACTGTATTGGTGTCACTGGGGATGTTAGTGACACCAAGTCAGTTCTTCCCAGTGTCAGAATGTCCCGCTACAAGTCGCTGATCGCTGCCATTACTAGTAAAAATTAAAATCCCACTATATATACCGCCATTTGTAAACGCTGTAACTTTCACGTAATTTACACGTATCAGGATTTTTTTTTTTTAGCAAAGACACGGAGCAGAATACATTTTGGCCTAAATTCATGACGATTTTTTACCTTTTTTTACTGGATATGTTTAATAGCAAAAAGTCCAAAATATTGTTTTTTTTTCTCAAAATTGTCAGTTGTTTTATTCGTTTATAGCGCAAAAATAAAAACCGCGATCAAATACCACTGAAAGAAAGCTTAATTAGTGGGGGTGGGGTGGGGGGAACGGACGTAAATTTCATTTGGGTGCAGCGTCGCACGACTGCGCAAATGTCAGATAAAGTAACGCAGCACCGTAATGCAAAAAAAACGGCTTGGTCAGGAAGGGAGGAGGAATCCTCTGGAGGGCGAGGGGTTAACCTGTCCAGCAACAAGTTGGGGGGGAAACATTAAAAAAATGCAATAAGCATTACAAAATGTATCAAAAACGTGCAAAGCGGCCATTTTTTCTATATGTAAGCAAATGATGTACTAGAAGTGATTATTTTATATGAATGTATTTGTTATTGTTTATATGTAAGCACATTTTTAGCACATCTGAGTGAAATTATGCGCACTTATTCCTAAGGACCTACCTGTATCTTCAGTGCCCTGCGTGTTCTCCGAGTACAGCTGCTGAGATGTGGACGGCACATTGGGATCATCAGCGTCACGTTCTGCTCTGTCTGCATCGGCCTCCTTTGATTCACCCTGATCCCGGCACAGTGAGATTGGTTTTATTATACTGTACACAGACATCACACAATACACCATGCAACCTACAATCAGATCTGTTGATATAGATCAATAATGCTGAGGTTTAGTCTGCTATTTGGACTTTCCCTGGTTCCTCCCTCCCCCACCATCAACATTTGAATTACATGTTTAACCATTTGCCGCCCGCCCTATGGCCGAATGGCGGGCAGCAAATATCATCAGCGTTCCGGGTGGACGCCATATGGCGTCCTCCCGCGCAGATTGCGCTCCTGCAGAGCGGCGTGATCTGTCACCGGCCGTGTACCTCAGACACGGCCGATGACAGATCTGAGTATCGGCCCCGTTGCCGGTACCATGTGACCTGCTGCTACCAATCCCAGCAGGTCACATGACAGTTGTATACAATGGATGGCTTAATTCATGCCATCCATTGTATACTAGTGTCTAGCTGTGAATGGTCATAGCGATCACATGCACATGTCATGTGATTAGCTGTGGCCAAATCACAGCTAAGCACAAAAAAAAACAAAAAAAAACCCTGAATGAATTGATGTCATTCAGGTAAATGCTTGCTTATAGCAAAGTAATTCTTTGCTATAAGCAAATTGTGTATAAAAAAAAATACTGATCACTTCCCCATAGTGGTCATAGTGAAATATGAAAAATAAATCTTTAAAAAAAAAAAAGAATTTAATAAAAAATAAAAAATAATTAAACAAAAAAAAATATATATAATATTTTTTTTTTTCATACTGTCACCAGTCAGTGTCCCTGATCACCGCCATGCCAGTTATATGATGACGCTGTACTGCACTGGTGACAGTATGTAAAAAAAAATAGTGAAACAAATTTTTTAATTTTCCAAAAAATTATGACAAAAAAAATACAACTTCAAAAAACTCGCCATGCCTCTTATGAAGTACGTCGGACTGTCTACTCTGCAAAAAGAGGTCATTTGGGGGATATCTGTACTGTTCTGACATTTTGGGGGGATATCTGTACTGTTCTGACATTTGGGGGATATCTGTCCTGTCCTGACGTTTGGGGGGGATATCTGTACCGTCCTGACGTTTGGGGGGGATATCTGTACCGTCCTGACGTTTGGGGGGGATATCTGTACCGTCCTGACGTTTGGGGGGGATATCTGTACCGTCCTGACGTTTGGGGGGGATATCTGTACCGTCCTGACGTTTGGGGGGGATATCTGTACCGTCCTGACGTTTGGGGGGGATATCTGTACCGTCCTGACGTTTGGGGGATATCTGTACCGTCCTGACGTTTGGGGGATATCTGTACCGTCCTGACGTTTGGGGGATATCTGTACCGTCCTGACGTTTGGGGGATATCTGTACCGTCCTGACGTTTGGGGGATATCTGTACCGTCCTGACATTTGGGGGATATCTGTACCGTCCTGACATTTGGGGGATATCTGTACCGTCCTGACGTTTGGGGGATATCTGTACCGTCCTGACGTTTGGGGGATATCTGTACCGTCCTGACGTTTGGGGGATATCTGTACCGTCCTGACGTTTGGGGGATATCTGTACCGTCCTGACGTTTGGGGGATATCTGTACCGTCCTGACGTTTGGGGGATATCTGTACCGTCCTGACATTTGGGGGATATCTGTACCGTCCTGACATTTGGGGGATATCTGTACCGTCCTGACATTTGGGGATATCTGTACCGTCCTGACATTTGGGGATATCTGTACCGTTCTGACATTTGGGGATATCTGTACCGTTCTGACATTTGGGGATATCTGTACCGTTCTGACATTTGGGGGATATCTGTACTGTCCTGACATTTGGGGGATATCTGTACTGTCCTGACATTTGGGGGATATCTGTACTATTCTGACATTCTTGGACCTCAAGAAATTAGATTGGCTGTCAGTACTTCAGGATTGATCAATATTCAGATCTATACCATAGTTTGTGAACTCTATAACTTTCCTACAAACTAAATAATACATCCTAATTTGGGTTATTTTCACCAAAGACATGTAGCAGAATACATCTCGGCCTAAATTTATGAACAACAATTATTTGTAAATTTTTATAACAGAAACAAAGAGAAACTTTTTTTTTTTCAAACTTTTTGGTCTTTTTTTGTTAATTTAGCAAAAAATAAAAACCCCAGCGGTGATTAAATACCACCAAAAGAAAGCTCTAGTTGTGTGAAGAAAATGATAAAATTTTAGTTTGGGTACAATGTTGTATGACCGCGCAATTGTCATTCAAAATGTGAGCATGCTGAGACCTGAAAAATGGCCTGGGCAGGAAGGTGTAAAATTGCCCGGTATTGAAATGGTTAAATAAAAGCTTTCCATTTTCATTACAGACCTTCTTTTAGACTTAGGAACACTGGGTCTCTGTGTTTCTCTATGCGGTGCTGGTGGGAGGAGCTGGCAGGGGGCTGTACATAGCCCCAATAGTGATGTATGCAGTGGGCTGGCTCTTGGGAGGAGTTGTGCCGATATCAAAAAGCCTTGATGAGTGGATGTCAGTCTGGAGGGGCGGGCGTTCCTAGGCATTTAAGTATTTGCATAGGTAACATGTGATGTTGAGCCTCCTTGACTGAAAGAACTGAAGTCCAATGAATGAAAGGGGTGGGGCCAGGGACAGTCAGGCAGAAGAGGAAAGAAATTAATCCGATGAATGAAAGGGGCGGGGCCAGGGACATTGAAGGCAGCAGGGAAAAGAAATGAATGAAAGGGGTGGGGCCAGGGACAGTCAGGCAGAAAAGGAAAAAAATGAAATCCAATGAATGAAAAGGGTGGGGCCAGGGACAGTCAGGCAGAAAAGGAAAGGGCTAGATGATGCTGGAAGTGCTTCAGGCAGGAAATGAGGCGGAGCTCTATCGGACTTGCTGCAGCTTCTAATGCACATTGTGAGAAGCTCACAGTGTGCAGTGACATCAGAGTAATCAGGAGAGGAGGCGGTACAACCGTGCAGAGATACTACAAGAATTGGTCAGAGACTGCAATGTTGTCACTCCCGGGACTTCTTGTTGGAGCCTGAGAGCCCAAACACCAAAGGGCCACATGTGGCCCCCAAGCTGGACATCAGGAGCAGGGCAGCAGCATTGCGGCTGTTCTTTCCCCACAAATACCTTCTTCTCATTGGCTTGTCGCTCCTCTCGGCGTTTCTCGAATTCCTCGAATGAGATCTTCCCTTCCAGGTAATCGATGAGCTCCGGACTGAAGCCAGACATTGTCAGGGGGGAGAGGGGGACATCCTTCGGGTGGCAGAATATCTGCGAGAAAACCAACGATCCTAAAAATACACAAAGAAGTCGATTACTTCATGACACCAACCAGGTCACAGTATTCTATCGTGACACCAACCAGGACACGGGATTCTATCGTGACACCAACCAGCGCACGGGATTCTATCCTGACACCAACCAGCGCACGGGATTCTATCGTGACACCAACCAGCGCACGGGATTCTATCCTGACACCAACCAGCGCACGGGATTCTATCCTGACACCAACCAGCGCACGGGATTCTATCCTGACACCAACCAGCGCACGGGATTCTATCCTGACACCAACCAGCGCACGGGATTCTATCCTGACACCAACCAGCGCACGGGATTCTATCCTGACACCAACCAGCGCACGGGATTCTATCCTGACACCAACCAGCGCACGGGATTCTATCCTGACACCAACCAGCGCACGGGATTCTATCCTGACACCAACCAGCGCACGGGATTCTATCCTGACACCAACCAGCGCAGAGGATTCTATCCTGACACCAACCAGCGCAGAGGATTCTATCCTGACACCAACCAGCGCAGAGGATTCTATCGTGACACCAACCAGCGCAGAGGATTCTATCGTGACACCAACCACGACACGGGATTCTATCGTGACACCAACCACGACACGGGATTCTATCGTGACACCAACCACGACACGGGATTCTATCGTGACACCAACCACGACACGGGATTCTATCGTGACACCAACCACGACACGGGATTCTATCGTGACACCAACCACGACACGGGATTCTATCGTGACACCAACCACGACACGGGATTCTATCGTGACACCAACCACGACACGGGATTCTATCGTGACACCAACCACGACACGGGATTCTATCGTGACACCAACCACGACACGGGATTCTATCGTGACACCAACCACGACACGGGATTCTATCGTGACACCAACCACGACACGGGATTCTATCGTGACACCAACCACGACACGGGATTCTATCGTGACACCAACCACGACACGGGATTCTATCGTGACACCAACCAGCGCACGGGATTCTATCGTGACACCAACCAGCGCACGGGATTCTATCGTGACACCAACCAGCGCACGGGATTCTATCGTGACACCAACCAGCGCACGGGATTCTATCGTGACACCAACCAGCGCACGGGATTCTATCGTGACACCAACCAGCGCACGGGATTCTATCGTGACACCAACCAGCGCACGGGATTCTATCGTGACACCAACCAGCGCACGGGATTCTATCGTGACACCAACCAGCGCACGGGATTCTATCGTGACACCAACCAGCGCACGGGATTCTATCGTGACACCAACCAGCGCACGGGATTCTATCCTGACACCAACCAGCGCACGGGATTCTATCGTGACACCAACCAGCGCACGGGATTCTATCGTGACACCAACCAGCGCACGGGATTCTATCCTGACACCAACCAGCGCACGGGATTCTATCGTGACACCAACCAGCGCACGGGATTCTATCGTGACACCAACCAGCGCACGGGATTCTATCCTGACACCAACCAGCGCACGGGATTCTATCCTGACACCAACCAGCGCACGGGATTCTATCCTGACACCAACCAGCGCACGGGATTCTATCGTGACACCAACCAGCGCACGGGATTCTATCGTGACACCAACCAGCGCACGGGATTCTATCCTGACACCAACCAGCGCACGGGATTCTATCGTGACACCAACCAGCGCACGGGATTCTATCGTGACACCAACCAGCGCACGGGATTCTATCGTGACACCAACCAGCGCACGGGATTCTATCGTGACACCAACCAGCGCACGGGATTCTATCCTGACACCAACCAGCGCACGGGATTCTATCCTGACACCAACCAGCGCACGGGATTCTATCCTGACACCAACCAGCGCACGGGATTCTATCCTGACACCAACCAGCGCACGGGATTCTATCCTGACACCAACCAGCGCACGGGATTCTATCCTGACACCAACCAGCGCACGGGATTCTATCCTGACACCAACCAGCGCACGGGATTCTATCCTGACACCAACCAGCGCACGGGATTCTATCCTGACACCAACCAGCGCACGGGATTCTATCCTGACACCAACCAGCGCACGGGATTCTATCCTGACACCAACCAGCGCACGGGATTCTATCCTGACACCAACCAGCGCACGGGATTCTATCCTGACACCAACCAGCGCACGGGATTCTATCCTGACACCAACCAGCGCACGGGATTCTATCCTGACACCAACCAGCGCACGGGATTCTATCCTGACACCAACCACGACACAGGATTCTATCGTGACACCAACCACGACACAGGATTCTATCGTGACACCAACCACGACACAGGATTCTATCGTGACACCAACCACGACACAGGATTCTATCGTGACACCAACCACGACACAGGATTCTATCGTGACACCAACCACGACACAGGATTCTATCGTGACACCAACCACGACACAGGATTCTATCGTGACACCAACCACGACACAGGATTCTATCGTGACACCAACCACGACACAGGATTCTATCGTGACACCAACCACGACACAGGATTCTATCGTGACACCAACCACGACACAGTATTCTATCGTGACACCAACCACGACACAGGATTCTATCGTGACACCAACCACGACACAGGATTCTATCGTGACACCAACCACGACACAGGATTCTATCGTGACACCAACCACGACACAGGATTCTATCGTGACACCAACCACGACACAGGATTCTATCGTGACACCAACCACGACACAGGATTCTATCGTGACACCAACCACGACACAGGATTCTATCGTGACACCAACCACGACACAGGATTCTATCGTGACACCAACCACGACACAGGATTCTATCGTGACACCAACCACGACACAGGATTCTATCGTGACACCAACCACGACACAGGATTCTATCGTGACACCAACCACGACACAGGATTCTATCGTGACACCAACCACGACACAGGATTCTATCGTGACACCAACCACGACACAGGATTCTATCGTGACACCAACCACGACACAGGATTCTATCGTGACACCCACCACGACACAGGATTCTATCGTGACACCCACCACGACACAGGATTCTATCCTGACACCCACCAGGACACAGGATTCTATCCTGACACCCACCAGGACACAGGATTCTATCCTGACACCAACCAGGACACAGGATTCTATCCTGACACCAACCAGGACACAGGATTCTATCCTGACACCAACCAGGACACAGGATTCTATCCTGACACCAACCAGGACACAGGATTCTATCCTGACACCAACCAGGACACAGGATTCTATCCTGACACCAACCAGGACACAGGATTCTATCCTGACACCAACCAGGACACAGGATTCTATCCTGACACCAACCAGGACACAGGATTCTATCCTGACACCAACCAGGACACAGGATTCTATCCTGACACCAACCAGGATACAGGATTCTATCCTGACACCAACCAGGACACAGGATTCTATCCTGACACCAACCAGGACACAGGATTCTATCCTGACACCAACCAGGACACAGGATTCTATTCTGACACCAACCAGGACACAGGATTCTATCCTGACACCAACCAGGACACAGGATTCTATCATCACCTCTTCAGGCAAAACTTTTCTGTAAAAAAAAAATTTGTTGGACGAACCTCCACCCTCGCCACCTGCTTAAAGCGGAGAGATCCGCCCAAAAGTGGTTTCCCTTACTTGCAATGCCGATGCCGGGAACCCGCAGGCTAGTGAGGAACTTGCCCGGATGAGGACGGCACTGGACCCCTGGACAGGAAAAGTCAGCAGATGCAGGAATTTTTGGGGGGACCCTGGAGCTCCACTTTAATACTTTGATATCATGTGATCATCATCTCCATCTAGTGGGCATAAGAGCTGAGGGTTCAGCTCATCCTGCTCTCCCCTCCCAGCAATGACAGCGCAGCTCGCCCTGCTCTCCCCTCCCAGCAGTGACACCGCAGTTCGCCCTGCTCTCCCCTCCCAGCAGTGACACCGCAGCTCGCCCTGCTCTCCCCTCCCAGCAGTGACACCGCAGCTCGCCCTGCTCTCCCTCCCAGCAGTGACACCGCAGCTCGCCCTGCTCTCCCCTCCCAGCAGTGACACCGCAGCTCGCCCTGCTCTCCCCTCCCAGCAGTGACACCGCAGCTCGCCCTGCTCTCCCCTCCCAGCAGTGACACCGCAGCTCGCCCTGCTCTCCCCTCCCAGCAGTGACACCGCAGCTCGTCCTGCTCTCCCCTCCCAGCAGTGACACCGCAGCTCGTCCTGCTCTCCCCTCCCAGCAGTGACACCGCAGCTCGCCCTGCTCTCCCCTTCCAGCAGTGACAGCGCAGCTCGCCCTGCTCTCCCCTCCCAGCAGTGACAGCGCAGCTCGCCCTGCTCTCCCCTCCCAGCAGTGACAGCGCAGCTCGCCCTGCTCTCCCCTCCCAGCAGTGACAGCGCAGCTCGCCCTGCTCTCCCCTCCCAGCAGTGACAGCGCAGCTCGCCCTGCTCTCCCTCCCAGCAGTGAAACCGCAGACCTCCCTGCTCTCCCCTCCCAGCAATGACAGCGCAGCTCGCCCTGCTCTCCCCTCCCAGCAGTGACACCGCAGTTCGCCCTGCTCTCCCCCTTAGCAGTGACACCGCAGCTTGCCCTGCTCTCCCCTCCCAGCAGTGACACCGCAGCTCGCCCTGCTCTCCCCTCCCAGCAGTGACACCGCAGCTCGTCCTGCTCTCCCCTCCCAGCAGTGACACCGCAGCTCGCCCTGCTCTTCCCTCCCAGCAGTGACACCGCAGCTCGCCCTGCTCTCCCCTCCCAGCAGTGACACCGCAGCTCGCCCTGCTCTCCCCCCCAGCAGTGACACCGCAGCTCGCCCTGCTCTCCCCCCCCAGCAGTGACACCGCAGCTCGCCCTGCTCTCCCCCCCAGCAGTGACACCGCAGCTCGCCCTGCTCTCCCCTCCCAGCAGTGACAGCGCAGCTCGCCCTGCTCTCCCCTCCCAGCAGTGACAGCGCAGCTCGCCCTGCTCTCCCCTCCCAGCATTGACACTGCAGACCTCCCTGCTCTCCCCTCCCAGCAGTGACACCACAGTTCCCCCCTCCAAGCAGTGACACCGCAGCTCACCCTGCTCCCCCCTCCCAGCAGTGACACCACAGCTCCCCCCTCCCAGCAGTGACACCGCAGCTCCCCCCTCCCAGCAGTGACACCGCAGCTCCCCCTGCTCCCCCCTCCCAGCAGTGACACTGCAGACCTCCCTGCTCCCCCCTCCCAGCAGTGACACTGCAGACCTCCCTGCTCCCCCCTCCCAGCAGTGACACTGCAGACCTCCCTGCTCCCCCCTCCCAGCAGTGGCTCAGCTTCCAGGTAAACCTAAAGCAGAGGCTCTGAGTGGGAAGAGAATTCATTCTCAAAATTCACAGCAGAAGGAATGAAGCTTGTCATTCTCTCAGCAGCACATCTTTCAGCCCCCAGCATTGACTCAGAAGGTCAGCCCCTCCCCAAACAATGACTCAGAAGGTCAGCCCCTCCCCCCAACAATGACTCCGATGTTCGGCTCACCCCTCGCAGGGTGGTGTGGCCCCCCGGCATGAAATCCTGCTGTTTCCAACCCCACTGCGGGCAGCCAATCCCCATCTACAATGGGCTGAAAGACTCGGCGTCTGAGCACTGTACTGAGCATGACTCACAGTCAGGGTGGTACATTTTGGGGCGTACACCCCTAACACACGAGTTCCCTCCTTCACCACACACATCCCCAGATATGAGAAGCGTCCAGTACAGAGCATGGCAGGGTGACAACGCAGGAGAGGATTGTGAGGGCTGGTGCGGAGTGTTGTCACCCTGGAACAGGAAGTGGCCATCATGGCAGGATCCCTGCCTCCAGATTACTATAATAAAGGCTGCAGACCACACCTGAGGTAACAATAATGAAATCACACAATATACAACATTCTCCTTGGAGGGAGGTCAGCAAACCTGGACAACCAATCAACTTCCAGCTCTCATTTCCCAGTCTTACTGGAAGAAGCCGAAGCTGTGATTGGTTGCCGCGCGCCCCGCTCCAGTCCCCGCCCCTTTATACTTCCGGTATGAGGAGAGGATACAATGTAACACTCTGTATCATTCTCGGTACACGGAGGTCACATGACCCCCCCCTTTCCCGGTACACAGCTCACCCCTCTCCGCTCTACGGAAGACACCGGTCAGGGGCGATGGGAGGAGCCGGACCTGACGTCAGGACATGGGGCGGAGCCCGCACTGCCAGCGATAGCATGTGTGCTGGGCGGGGGTAATGAGCGCAGGAGGGGGAGGAGCTGAGGCTGTCAGGGGGTGTGGTATGATGGGTGTATGCTGAGCGCCGAGTACACCGTCCTAGGAGTAGAGGGATGGAATTATAATACAGGATGTAAATGGCGCCAACAGTATGCCCAGCGCTGTACAATATAAAGGGGACAATACAGATATAATACAACAGAGAGTTAAGAGAGCCCTGGTCATATGAGCTTACAATCTGATAGTGAGGTGTGTGATGGGGTGAGGCGGAGGTGAGGTGTGTGATGGGGTGCGGAGGTGAGGTGTGTGATGGGGTGCGGAGGTGAGGTGTGTGATGGGGTGCGGAGGTGAGGTGTGTGATGGGGTGTGGTGTTGGAGGTGAGGTGTGTGATGGGGTGTGGTGTTGGAGGTGAGGTGTGTGATGGGGTGTGGAGGGGAGGTGTGTGATGGGGTGTGATGTTGGAGGTGAGTTGTGTGATGGGGTGCGGAGGTGAGTTGTGTGATGGGGTGAGGTGTGTGATGGGGTGAGGTGTGTGATGGGGTGCGGAGGTGAAGTGTGATGTAGAGGTGAGGTGTGTGATGGGGTGCGGAGGTGAGTTGTGTGATGTAGAGGTGAGGTGTGTGATGTAGAGGTGAGGTGTGTGATGGGGTGAGGTGTGTGATGGGGTGCGGAGGTGAGGTGTGTGATGGGGTGCAGAGGTGAGGTGTGTGATGGGGTGCGGCGGGGGAGGTGGTGGAGGTGAGGTATGTGATGGGGAGAGGTGGTGGAGGTGAGTGATGGGGTGCGGAGGTGAGGTGTGTGATGGGGTGCGGCGGGGGAGGTGAGGTGTGTGATGGGGTGCGGCGGGGGAGGTGAGGTGTGTGATGGGGTGAGGCGGTGGAGGTGAGGTGTGTGATGGGGTGTGGTTGTGGAGGTGAGGTGTGTGATGGGGTGAGGCGGTGGAGGTGAGGTGTGTGATGGGGTGCGGCGGGGGAGGTGAGTGTGATGGGGTGCGGCGGGGGAGGTGAGGTGTGTGATGGGGTGAGGCGGTGGAGGTGAGGTGTGTGATGGGGTGCGGCGGAGGAGGTTAGGAGTGCGATGGGGTGCGGCGGTGGAGGTGAGGTGTGCGATGGGGTGCGGCGGTGGAGGTGAGGTGTGCGATGGGGTGCGGCGGTGGAGGTGAGGTGTGTGACGGGGTGCGGCGGGGGAGGTGAGGTGTGTGACGGGGTGCGGCGGGGGAGGTGAGGTGTGTGATGGGGTGCGGCGGGGGAGGTTAGGAGTGCGATGGGGTGCGGCGGTGGAGGTGAGGTGTGTGATGGGGTGCGGCGGGGGAGGTGAGGTGTGTGATGGGGTGCGGCGGGGGAGGTGAGGTGTGTGATGGGGTGAGGCGGTGGAGGTGAGGTGTGTGATGGGGTGCGGCGGAGGAGGTTAGGAGTGCGATGGGGTGCGGCGGTGGAGGTGAGGTGTGCGATGGGGTGCGGCGGTGGAGGTGAGGTGTGCGATGGGGTGCGGCGGTGGAGGTGAGGTGTGTGACGGGGTGCGGCGGGGGAGGTGAGGTGTGTGACGGGGTGCGGCGGGGGAGGTGAGGTGTGTGATGGGGTGCGGCGGGGGAGGTTAGGAGTGCGATGGGGTGCGGCGGTGGAGGTGAGGTGTGTGATGGGGTGCGGCGGGGGAGGTGAGGTGTGTGATGGGGTGCGGCGGGGGAGGTGAGGTGTGTGATGGGGTGCGGTGGTCTGTTAATATTACTTTTATTCTAGACCATCCTTTAGATATCCCCCCCCCCCGAGCATCAACTCAGGGGGGCAATTTTCTATTTAAAAAGGGGTTCTCTCTATACTAACCCTCAATGTTGGGGTCTCACCGCAGCGTTCACTATCTACGTTTTGGTAACAATATTAATTTTCATCAATTTTAATTCAATTTTATCGAGTCGAATCCTCAACATGGAGGTGAGGTGTGTGATGGGGTGCTTGTTAACATTTTGTTTCACATTTTGTACACTTTTCTGATCCTTGCAACGTCCCGGGATCTGAAGGTGTAATAATATTGAACAGGGGGTCCCCGAGACCTTCCGCTGATTTCTGGGGTTCCTCCCTGGAAACAAGGTTGGAAAAGTCCACCGAAGACAGAGGAGAGACTACCTCCCGCCAGACCGGACCGGCTGCACCTTCTCCATTGCTGAGCTGTTTACACATACCGAGAAAATGAAATCTGTAATAAATAATCTGATGAAATGTTTATATTATCCGTCTTCTTGTGTGTTTTCTCTGTTATAAACAACATGTCGCGGCTCGCTGCATCGCGCTCGTTTCATGACGCCTGCCTGGGATTTCTGCGGCTAATTCTTGAAAATGAAGTCTTCAAACTACTAAAATATGATTTACTTTTATTGTTTCGTTATTTACCGACTGATCGTGTCCAAATGATATTATATTTGTGATTGATCGTTTTATTGATTTAGTCATTTCACTGCCACTGACGTACACTGGATTGCCAGACGTATTGTCCCCGCCCTCCAAATCATGTGATTCAGGCATTCCAATCACCTCCATATCATGTGATTCAGGCATTCCAATCACCTCCATATCATGTGATTCAGGTGTTCCAATCCCCTCCATGGACACAGGTGTATACAATCAAGCCCCTAGGCATGCAGACTGCTTCTACAAACAATGGTGAAAGAATGGGTCGCTCTCAGGAGCTCAGTGACTCCAAGCGTGGTCCCGTGATAGGTTGTCATCTGTGCAATAAGTCCATCCATGACATTTCCTGGCTACTAAATATTCCACACTCAACTGTTAGTGGGATTATAACAAAGTGGAAGCAACTGGGAACAACAGCCATGAAGTGGAGAGACCAGATATAGTGAATGCGAGGTCCGGGGAGACCAGATATAGTGAATGCAGGGTCTGGGGAGACCAGATATAGTGAATGCAGGGTCCGGGGAGACCAGATATAGTGAATGCAGGGTCCGGGGAGACCAGATATAGTGAATGCAGGGTCTGGGAAGACCAGATATAGTGAATGTAGGGTCTAGGGAGACCGGATATAGTGAATGCAGGGTCCGGGGAGACCAGATATAGTGAATGTAGGGTCCGGGAAGACCAGATATAGTGAATGCAGGGTCCGGGGAGACCAGATATAGTGAATGCAGGGTCTAGGGAGACCGGATATAGTGAATGCAGGGTCCGGGAAGACCAGATATAGTGAATGCAGGGTCCGAGGAGACCAGATATAGTGGATGCAGGGTCTGGGAAGACCAGATATAGTGAATGCAGGGTCCGGGGAGACCAGATATAGTGAATGCAGGGTCTAGGGAGACCGGATATAGTGAATGCAGGGTCCGGGAAGACCAGATATAGTGAATGCAGGGTCCGAGGAGACCAGATATAGTGGATGCAGGGTCTGGGAAGACCAGATATAGTGAATGCGAGGTCCGGGGAGAGCAGATATAGTGAATGCAGGGTCCGGGGAGAGCGGATATAGTGAATGCAGGGTCTGGGGAGACCAGATATAGTGAATGCAGGGTCCGGGGAGAGTGGATATAGTGAATGCAGGGTCTGGGGGAGACCAGATATAGTGAATGCAGAGTCCGGGGAGACCAGATATCTATTCTATTATTTTATAGTCTATTCTTTTATATTCTATTCAATGCTATTTTTTTTTGTTTATTCTATTCTTTTCTATTCTATTCTAATCTATTCTGTTGGAATTCAAATTTATTCTATTCGGAATTCAGATTTTGGAAGAAAGGTATATTCTATTTTATTCTTTTCTACTGGTTTTTTTTTATTCTATTTGGAATTCAGATTTTAAAAGACAGTTATATTCTATTTTATTCTTTTCTATTGCATTCTTTACTAGTATATTCTATACTTTTATATTCTATTCTATTATTTTATATTCTATTGTAATCTATTCTTTTATAGTCTATTCTTTTATATTCTATTCAGTTCTATTCTTTTATTGTTTATTCTATTCTTTTATATTCTATTCTAATCTATTCTGTTGGAATTCAAAATTATTCTGTTTGGAATTCAGATTGTGGAAGACAGGTATATTCTTTTTTATTCTTTTCTATTTTTTTTATTCTATTCTATTTTATCTAATCTATTATTTTATATCCTATTATTTTATATTATTTTATATTCTATTATAATCTATTCTAATATTTTATATTATATTCAATTCTATTCTTTTATTATCTATTCTATTATTTTACATTCTAATCAATTCTATTATTTTATTGTCTATTCTATTCTTTTATATTCTATTCTAATCTGTTCAACTCTAATCTTTTATGTTCTATTCTATTCTTTTCATATTCAAAATCAATTCAAATTTGATTTGAATTCAATTCTAATGCGATTCGAAATCGAATTTCAGTTTGTTATTTCTGATTCGTTACTATTGTAATTTGGAAATTCTGAGACATCCGAAGGTCCGAATAGCGAAAAATTTGTCCAAATTCAAATTCAGAACAAAACGAACCGCACACGTCTATTGATCATTGTACCCACACTACAGTCTCCCCCAAGCAGGGGCGGACTGACCATTTGGAAACTCGGGCACTGCCCGAGGGCCCGGGGTCAGTAGGGGGCCCCATGAGATGCCCCTGGCACCTATTTCATAGGCTTTTTTGAGTTTGGGCAAGGACACAGGGGCCCCATTATCCCCTATTGCCCGGGGGCCCCATGAGTTGTCAGTCCGCCTTTGCCCCCAAGTCAAACTCCCATTGACGTCTGGTAGGAAGGCTTGCTGCATTGGCTAGTAAATAGAACGTACAACCCTGATATCCCTCCGCGCGTCTTGGGACTGCGCAGGCACTTCTTTTCAAATAAAGTCCTGGGTGGCTATGTTCACCCAGTCCCCACATAGTGTCTGTAAAAAATAATTTGACACTATTTTTTTTTTGTTTAATATTAATACTATTTCATGTTTTTATTTATTTATTTATTTTATCAACCAATTTTTTTTGGAGTTTTCAAAAATAGCACATGGAAGGTCTGAGCATCAACAAAACACGACAATCCATAAAAGGCATTCCTACCCGCAGGGCAATAAAAGAACGAAAAAAAATAGAATAAAAAAGAGAGAGAAAAAGAAAGAGGTCAGTGTTCCACGTACACATAAAGAGTTGTTACCCCAACATCACAGGATCAATAAATATCAATAAACAGCATTAAAGATTGGTATGGTGTCTGCTACACCAGTCCGCCTACGGGTTCCATTCCAAAGGTTTTCCATCTGCAATCACTTCCATCACATTGGGAGCTAGGGAGGCCTTCCAACGTTTAACTATGATGTTTCTGGCTGCTAAGAGAATATGATTAACTACAGTTCGAAGTGTGGGGGGGGGGGGAGGGTATTTAATTTATTTGTAGATTTCCAATGCTGGGTTGGGCTGGATGATGACGCCTATGATATCAGCTAGGGATCTAAAAATTGCCTTCCAAAAGCTTATTAGGTTATTGCGGGCCCAAAAAATAGGATACAGATTCCCAACCTGCCCGCAGTCCCTCCAACAGAGAGGACTTATTATTATTTATTAATTGCATTTATTATTTAAGTATATAAACCTCACAAAACATCTGCACACTGTTTCTGGTAATTACAAAACATTTCTTATTATTATGAATATTATTTATTATTATTATTATTATTATTATTATTATTAATAATAATAATTTATTTTATTTATTATTTAAGTATATAAACCTCACAAAACTTCTGCACACTGTTTCTGCTAATTACAGAACATTTCTTAGTATTATGAATATTATTTAGTATTATTATTATTATTATTAATTTATTTATTTTATTTATTATTTAAGTATATAAACCTCACAAAACTTCTGCACACTGTTTCTGGCAATTACAGAACATTTCTTATTATTATGAATATTATTTAGTATTATTATTATTAATAATAATTTATTTATTTTATTTATTATTTAAGTATATAAACCTCACAAAACATCTGCACACTGTTTCTGGTAATTACAGAACATTTCTTATTATGAATATTATTTAGTATTATTATTATTATTATTATTATTATTAATAATTTATTTTAAATATTATTTAAGTATATAAACCTCACAAAACATCTGCACACTGTTTCTGGTAATTACAGAACATTTCTTATTATTATGAATATTATTTAGTATTATTATTATTATTATTATTATTATTAATAATTTATTTATTTTATTTATTATTTAAGTATATAAACCTCACAAAACATCTGCACACTGTTTCTGGTAATTACAGAACATTTCTTATTATGAATATTATTTAGTATTATTATTATTATTATTATTATTATTATTATTAATAATTTATTTTAAATATTATTTAAGTATATAAACCTCACAAAACATCTGCACACTGTTTCTGGTAATTACAGAACATTTCTTATTATTATGAATATTATTTAGTATTATTATTATTAATTAATTTATTTTATTTATAATTTAAGTATATAAACCTCACAAAACTTCTGCACACTGTTTCTGGCAATTACAGAACATTTCTTATTATTATGAATATTATTTAGTATTATTATTATTAATTTATTTATTTTATTTATTATTTAAGTATATAAACCTCACAAAATGTCTGCACACTGTTTCTGGTAATAACAGAACATGTGTTATTATTATGAATATTATTTAGTATTATTATTATTAATTTATATATTTTATTTATTATTTAAGTATATAAACCTCACAAAATTTCTGTGCACTATTTCTGGTATTTACAGAACATTTCTTATTGTTATGAATATTATTTCTTATTATTATTATTCATTTATTTATTTTATTTATTATTTAAGTATATAAACCTCACAAAACTTCTGCGCACTATTTCTGGTAATTACAGAACATTTCTTATTATTATGAATATTATTTAGTATTATTATTATTATTATTATTATTATTATTATTATTATTAATAATTTATTTTATTTATTATTTAAGTATATAAACCTCACAAAACATCTGCACACTGTTTCTGGTAATTACAGAACATTTCTTATTATTATGAATATTATTTAGTATTAGTATTATTAATTTATTTTATTTATTATTTAAGTATATAAACCTCATAAAACTTCTGCACACTGTTTCTGGTAATTACAGAACATTTCTTCTTATTATGAATATTATTTAGTATTATTACTATTATTATTATTATTATTATTATTATTATTATTATTAATAATAATTTATTTTATTTATTATTTAAGTTTATAAACCTCACAAAACATCTGCACACTGTTTCTGGTAATTACAAAACATTTCTTATTATTATGAATATTATTTAGTATTATTATTATTATTATTATTATTATTATTATTAATAATTTATTTTATTTATTATTTAAGTATATAAACCTCACAAAACTTCTGCACACTGTTTCTGGCAATTACAGAACATTTCTTATTGTTATGAATATTATTTCGTATTATTATTATTCATTTATTTATTTTATTTATTATTTTAGTATATAAACCTCACAAAACTTCTGCGCACTATTTCTGGTAATTACAGAACATTTCTTATTATTATGAATATTATTTAGTATTATTATTATTTATTTATTTAATTTATTTAAGTATATAAACCTCAGAACTTCTGTGCGCTATTTCTGGTATTTACAGAACAGTTATTATTATTCTGAATATTATTTCTTCTTCTTATTATTATTTTTTATTTAAGTATATTAACCTCACAGAACTTCTGTGCACTATTTCTGGTATTTACAGAACATTTATTATTATGATAATTATATAGTATTATTATTTATTAATTGTATTTATTATTTAAGTACATAAACCTCACAAAACTTCTGTGCACTATTTCTGGTAATTACAGAACATTTCTTGCTATTATGAATATTATTTATTATTATTGTTATTATTTATTAATTGTATTTATTATTTGTATATAAACCTCACAAAACTTCTGTGCACTATTTCTGGTAATTACAGAACATTTCTTATTATTATGAATATTATTTTTTTATCATTATTTTTTTTTTTTTTTTTTTAAAGATAACTTGCAGTTATTGTATTTTTCCACTTGGTGGCACTGTTGCATTAAAAAAAATAAAAGTTTGGCTTGAGAAGTTTACTGAAACTGTAATATAACAGACAAGCAGAAGAAGCTTAAATCAGATCTAATCTCTTTAACAATAATGTTATATATTGTGGCTTACCAGTCCTTAGAGGTGATGGCTGCATTCATTTTCTTTTATTCATGCTTTTTTTTTTCAGTACGTTCACCTGATTATGGTCAGGACTCTGTGCAGGCCAGTCAAGTTCCTCCACCCCAAACTGGCTCCTCCATGTCTTTATGGACCTTGCTTTGTGCACTGGTACGCAGTCATGTTGGAACAGGAAGGGGCCATCCCCAAACTCTTCCCACAAAGTTGGGGGCATGAAATTGTCCAAAATGTCGCCTTAAGAGTTCCCTTCTCTGGAACTAGGGGGCCAAGCCCAACCCCTGAAAAACAACCCCACACCATAATCCCCCCTCCACCAAACTTTACACTTGTCAGTCAGGCAAGTACCGTTCTCCTGGCCACCCCCAAACCCAGACACGTCCATCGCATTGCCAGACAGAAAAGTGTGATTTGTCACTCCAGAGAAAACATCTCCACTGCTCTAGAGTTCAGTGGCAGCGTGCTTTACACCACGGCATCCGATGCTTTGCATTGCACTTGGTGATTTAAGGCTTGGATGCAGCTGCTCAGCCATGGAAACCCATTCCATGAAGCTCTCTACGCACTGTTGTTGGGCTAATCTGAAGGCCACACCAAGTTTGAAGGTCTTTAGCTATTGACTCTGCAGACAGTAGGCGACTTCTGCGCACTGTGCATGCGCTGACCCAGCTCTGTCATGTGACGTGGCCTACCACTTGGTGGCTGAGTTGCTGTTGTTCCCAGTTGCTTCCACTTTGTTATAATCCCACTAACAGTTGAGCGTGGAATATTTAGTAGCCAGGAAATGTCACGGATGGACTTATTGCACAGGTGACAACCTATCACGGGACCACGCTTGGAGTCACTGAGCTCCTGAGAGCGACCCATTCTTTCACCAATGTTTGTAGAAGCAGTCTGCATGCCTAGGGGCTTGATTTTACACACCTGTGGCCATGGAGGGGATTGGAACCCCTGAATCACATGATTTGGAAGGGGGGGGGCAATACTTTTGGCAATATAGTGTGTGTATGTATATATATATATATATATATACAGTAGATAGATATCATCCACTAGCCAGCATGCATGCACCCACGACCAGGAAGTGCAGTAAGTTAACGTTTATATACATGATTTTGCACAGCCCAGCCACCCTGAAGCAGTATATCTGCTATGGGCAGTCGGCAAATGGTTAAATTCCTCCTGAAAAATAGGAGTGCACTTCCTGAAATGTGGGCACATCTAGGCACAAATGTTCTGTAGACTCATAGCTGAATATCTGCAGTGTAAAATCATCTAAGGCACTGCTGCCTCTGACTGCTAGCCTAAGGAGATTTTGAATGAGATTTGGTGACTTCACTACTGTTCTGCTCATTGTTCTCCTTGCTGGAGATGAAGCTGCACCTGAGGATCTGCAGTGCAAGGAGCTCCCTGCTTCTACTTTATTAATTCTCTGGACCTGTGCCTAAGAAAATCCGTTCTGTATGCTCATAGCTGGATATCTGTAGAATGAGATCATCTAAGGAACTACTGCCTCTGACTGCTCATCCCAGGAGATTTGGAGTGAGATTTGGTTCTCCTTGCTGGAGGTTCCGACATAAGGAAGCAAAGCCCTAGGAGCTGCTGCCTCTGACTGCTCATTCCAGGAGATTTGGAGTGAGATTTGGTTCTCCTTGCTGGAGGTTCCGACATAAGGAAGCAAAGCCCTAGGAGCTGCTGCCTCTGACTGCTCATTCCAGGAGATTTGGAGTGAGATTTGGTTCTCCTTGCTGGAGGTTTCCGACATAAGGAAGCAAAGCCCTAGGAGCTGCTGTCTCTGACTGCTCATTCCAGGAGATTTGGAGTGAGATTTGGTTCTCCTTGCTGGAGGTTCCGACATAAGGAAGCAAAGTCCTAGGAGCTGCTGCCTCTGACTGCTCATTCCAGGAGATTTGGAGTGAGATTTGGTTCTCCTTGCTGGAGGTTCCGATATAAGGAAGCAAAGCCCTGCCTCTACCAACATGGCCAATCCAACATGGAGACAAAAGGCATGGTAAGCCACTAATGGCAGAAAGATCAGCTGCACAGGGGCGCAAGGCAATACTGGTGGCCATTCATTTTTTGGGGCACAGCTTCCACAGTAAAACTAAACCCAAGAACAAAATTTGAATATATTTCAGCATAGCATGCCTTAAATGTGGTGGCTGCAATAGTTTTCTTTTCTTTCAAGCTAGCGGCATGTTCAGAAAGTACCTGTTGTTGATCCTGCCAGAAATGCTGCATCCTTGTCACTTCTCCTGAGGTGAACAAGAAGCAAAAATCAATGTCATCTTTCTTCTGTAAACTGTAATGGAGATGAACAAAGGCAGAAATGTTTGTAGTCCAGCCTGGGTGACCACGGCTCCCTCCATAAATATAGTGGATGAGTGAGTGTAGTCACTCAGGAACAAGAAATTTGTTATTAAGGATTCCCCAGGTACAAAATAAAGGAGAAAAAAACAAACGCAGCCACCCATCTATGGTATAGAGGAGAGGGGGAGGTTTCTGTTGTCCTGATAGAGTAGGGTGAGTGAGCGTTGTCACCCTAGGACAGAAAGTGGGTTAGCTGGCAGGATCACCAGGTGAAACAACCCATATGGAAGGAAAATATATTTGAAATATATTTAAAAAATATTCTTCCCAAATATATTGACATATATTTGAAATGCTACAATTTTGGTCATATTCAATATATTTCAAAATACATTTCAATAAATATATATATATATATACAGTATATATATATATATATATAATATATATATTATGTTGAAATGCGTTTTTATTACAAAATATATTATTATTATTATTATACAGGATTTATAGAGTGCAAACAGTTTGCGCAGCGCCTATGAAAAATATTATATATACTTTATGTGGAAATGCGTTTTTTATTACAAAATATATGAAAAATATTTTTAAAAATACATTTCAAATATATCGTATGTCTTTAAAAATACAAATCTACATTTTTGGAATGCATTTACAAATATGTCAAAATGTAGGTTAAAATGACTTTTATTTGTTTAAAAAAAATCTGAAGAATATATTTAAAAAAAAATATATTTTTAAATATAATCTTCAGATTTTTAAAGACATATAGTATATTTGAAATGTATTTTTTAAAATATTTTTCATATATTTTGTAACAAAAATGCATTTCAACATAAAGTATATATATATATATATTTATTGACATATATTTTGAAATATATTGAATTCGGCCAAAATTGTAGCATTTCAAATACAGTTAGGGCCATATATATTTGGACACAATCCGAATTGGAGGAAGGGTTTAGGAATTACAGCTGTTTAGAGTAGCCACCCCCCCCCCTTTTTTTTCAAGGGAGCAAACGTAATTGGACAATTGAATATAATCATAAATAAAATGTTCATTTTTAATATCTTGTTGAGAATCCTTTACTGGCAATGACTGTCTGAAGTCTGGAACCCATGGACATTACCCAAGACTGGGTTTCCTCCTTTCTGATGCTTTGCCTCAAGTCTGGAACTCATGGACATTACCAAAGACTGGCTTTCCTCCTTTCTAATGCTGTGCCTGAAGTCTAGAACCCATGGACATTACCCAAGACTGGGTTTCCTCCTTTCTTTTCCTTTGCCTGAAGTCTGGAACCCTTGTTCATGACCAAAGACTGGGTTTCCTCCTTTCTGATGCTTTGCCTGAAGTCTGGAACCCATGGACATGACCAAAGACTGGGTTTCCTCCTTTCTGATGCTTTGCCAGGCTCTAACTGCAGCTGTCTTCAGTTCTTTGTGTGTCTTTCTGCCTTTAGTTTTTCCTTCAGCAAGTGAAATTCATGCTCATTTGGGTTGAGATCAGATGATTGACTCGGCCATTGCAGAATATTCCACTTCTTTTCCTTCAAAAGCTCCTGGGTTGCTTTTGCAGTGTGTTTTGGATCATTGTCCATCTGTACTGTGAAGCGCTGTCCAATCACCTTTGCTGCATTTGGCTGAATCTGGGCTGACAGTATATCTGTAAACATTGCAGATTCATCCGGCTGCTTCTGTCTTCTGTCACATCATCAATAAACACCAATGACCCAGTGCCACTGGAAGCCATGCATGCCCATGCCATCACACTGCCTCCATGTTTTACAGATGATGTGTGCTTTGGATCATGAGCTGTTCCAAGCCTTCTCCACACTTTTTTCTTCCCATCATTCTGGTACAGATTCATCTTGGATTCATCTGTCCAAAGAATGCTTTTCCAGAACTGGTCTGGCTTTTTTAGATTTTTTTTGGCAAAGTCTAATCTGACTTTTCTATTCTTCAGGCTTATGAATGGTTTGCACCTTGTGGTGAACCCTCTGTATTTGCTCTCGTAAAGTCTTCTCTTGATTGTAGACTTTGACAATGATACGCCCACCTCCTGGAGAGTGTCCTTCACTTGTCTGGATGTTGTGAATGGGTTTTTCTTTGCCATAGAGAGGAACCTGCGATCATCCACCACCAGGGGCGGACTGACAACTCATGGGGCCCCTGGGCAATAGGGGATCATGGGGCCCCTGTGTCCTTGCCCAAACTCAAAAAAGCTTATGAAAAAGGTACCAGGGGCATCTCATGGGGCCCCCTACTGACCCCGGGCCCCTCGGGCAGTGCCCGAGTTTCCAAATGGTCAGTCCGCCCCTGTCCACCACTGTTGTCTTACATGGACGTCCATGCCTTTTTATGTTGCTGAGCTCACCAGTGTGTTCTTCTTTCCTCAGAATGTACCAAACTGTTGATTTGGCCACTCCTAATATTGATGCAATCTCTCTGATGATTCCTTACAATGGCCTGTTTCACTTGCATCCCACACTTAGAATCAACTCCAGACCTTTTACCTGCTTAATTGATGAAGAAATAATGAAGGAGTAGCCCACACCTGGCCATGAAACAGCTTTTGATTCAATTGTCCAATTACTTTTGGTCCCATGAAAAAAGGGGGGGGGTGGCTACTCTTAAGAGCTGTAATTCCTAAACCGTTCCTCCAATTTGGATGTACTTACCCTCAAATTAAACCTGAGAGTGTGCACTTTCAGCCCATATCCATCATATAACTAGAGCTTGAATATGTTTTGGTCAATACCTGAAATCGTTCCTGTGTCCAAATATATATGGAGCTAACTGTATATGTCACTATATTTGAGAAGAATATTTAAAAAATATATTTCAAATATATTTTTCTTCCATGGGGGAAAAGTCTGAAAAAAGAAAACGAATGCAGCCACCACATCTAAGGAACGGTAAGCTGGTTTAGATACTCTTTAACCCCTTCCCGCCTGCCCCAACGTCCTTTTAAAAAGCACCAAAAGATTGTGACTGCTGTGATTGGGTGTTATAGTGGTCACCTAAATGGGAGCCGGTGGGATCATGATCGGGAACAAAGATTGGCTGCCCAGTGATGCTGGGTTAAGAAATAAAGGACGGAAATGGTCTCTGTGATTCTCTATGCAATGCAGGGAGATCAATGCTGGTGGGAGGGGCTGTGCATAGCTTCCTGAAAACATCATAGCAGTCTGCCTCGGTACTTCTCTAAAGAGCCCTCAGCCTTAATGCAAGCAGTGGGCAGGATCTTGGGAGGAGCTATGCAAATGATGGGTGGATGTCCTTCTGGAGGAGTGGGGGGTTCATAGCAGGGGCGGACTGACAACTCATGGGGCCCCCAGGCAATAGGGGATCATGGGGCCCCTGTGTCCTTGCCCAAACTCAAAAAAGCCTATGAAAAAGGTACTGGGGCATCTCATGGGGCCCCCTACTGACCCCGGGCCCTCGGGCAGTGCCCAAGTTTCCAAATGGTCAGTCCGCCCCTGGTTCTTAGGCATATAGACCACCCTAGGTATCTCCTACTTGTGATGCTGAGTCTTAAGGATTGACAGAACTGAAATCCAATGAATGAAGAAGCTGGTGCCAGGGACAGTCAGACTGGAAAGGAAAGGGCTAAATGATGCTGGACGTCCTCCAGCCAGGAAATGGGCAGCTCAGGGACAGTCAGGCTGGGGAGGAAATAGCCAAATTATGCTGGAAGTCCTAAAGCAAGAAGTGGGCAGGCTCTTGGGAGGATCTATGCAAATGATGGGTGGATGTCATTCTGGAGGAGTGTGGGGTTCTTAGGCATACAGACCACCCTAGGTATCGCCTACTTGTGATGCTGAGTCTTCAGGATTGACAGAACTGAAATCCAATGAAAGAAGGGGCTGGGGCCAGGGACAGTCAGACTGGAAAGGAAAGGGCTAAATGATGCTGGACGTCCTCCAGCCAGGAAATGGAGGCTGGGGAGGAAAGTACTAAATGATGCTGGACATCCTCCAGCCAGGAAATGGGCAGCTCAGGGAGAGTCAGGCTATGGAGGAAAGTGCTAAATGATGCTGGACGTCCTCCAGCCAGGAAATGGGCAGCCCAGGGACAGTCAGGCTGGGGAGGAAAGAACTAAAATGATGCTGTACGAAACAGGGGCGGACTGACAACTCATGGGGCCCCTGTGTCCTTGCCCACACTCAAAGCACACCCAAAAAAGCCTATAAAAGGTACCAGAGGCATTTCATGGGGCCCCCTACTGACCCTGGGCCCTCGGGCACTGCCTGAGTGCTCAAATGGTCAGTCCACCCCTGGGACTAAATGATGCTGGACGTCCTCCAGCCAGGAAATGGAGGCTGGGGAGGAAAGTGCTAAATGGTGCTGGACGTCTTCCAGCCAGGAAATGGGCAGCTCAGGGACAGTCAGGCTGGGGAGGAAAGCTCTAAATTATGCTGGACGTCCTAAAGCAAGCAGTGGGCAGGCTCTTGGGAGGAGCTATGCAAATGATGGGTGGATATAATTCTGGAGGAGTAGGGGGGTTCTTAGGCATACAGACCACCCTAGGTATCGCCTACTTGTGATGCTGAGTCTTCAGGATTGACAGAACTGAAATCCAATGAAAGAAGGGGCTGGGGCCAGGGACAGTCAGGCTGGAAAGGAAAGAGCTAAATGATGCTGGACGTCCTCCAGCCAGGAAATGGAGGCTGGGGAGGAAAGTGCTAAATGGTGCTGGACGTCCTCCAGCCAGGAAATGGGCAGCTCAGGGACAGTCAGGCTGGGGAGGAAAGGGCTAGATGATGCTTGGAGCCAGGAAATGAGACGTGCAGTGAAATCAGAGCAAGCCATTTCAGTCCAGGAGGAGAGGAGCCGATACAACTGTGTGAGACTGAAGGCGGAGGCTGGAGTCCAGCTTTAAGCACGATGCATAAAAATACACCGTAAGACCACCCTCAGAGAAAGCTTGCCTTCCGAAGCTCCTACCCTATTATCAAGTTGTGAAAATGAAGGGATTATAGAATTACACAATGCGCTCAGTAACATACAAGCATTTACATTCCGCTTCATATAAAAAAAAGAAAAAAAAAAACAAAACATTCCCACTAATTAAAGATAATTTGGAAAGATTACAATTCACCGAAAAAAAAAAAATGTGTAATCTGGTATGTTATTTCTTCTTACTTTTGTTACGCGGACTCGATGTTCCGAGATTCGCTTTCGAAATTACGGATAATTTTCCAATTGTATTTACAGGGAGAACTCGGCGTTTTAATTATAGAATTCCGGTGGGTTTAAATATGCGTGCCCGCCAGCCGCGGCCATTGGTGGCGATGGGATGCATTGTGTCTGAGCGTTCTCCCTGCTGGAGGCTTTTTGGGGGAATGTTATCATTTTATATCTAATTATAGAGCAGGGAAAAGTTTTGACGCTTAAGTCTCCGTTGATATTGTTCCTTCGGTTAGAAGCAAGAAAGGAATGTCGGGAATAAACCGCAGCGTAGGGGGGGGGGGGGGGGGGGGAAGGTGATATTTGGAGATGGGCTCTTAAGACTGATAATTTGGCTCCAGTCCATCTCCGAAGGGCTGTATTGCTTCTCACAATCATTGCTGTATTATATTTTTTATTCTTTTGGATACATAAGAATTCTTTAATTCCCAATCAATTTCCATAGAAGTGAAGGAAATTTCATAAATACTAGAAATTGTCATCTATTTGAGTATGGCATCCATGGACTGATGGCCATCAACATCAGCAAAGTATCTTCTCTTCTTTATAGGAATTGTTTTGTAAATTATTTATATTTAGTTTAATAATGTAATAAAGACATACAGTTACATGTTAAAAAAGGTTGGTGAGCAGGTTGTCCTCTCAGCCAAAACATTTCTGTGTGCATTGTTCTTCTGTGTCTTCTTCTTCCTCATCTTTGTCTTTTTCTTCTTCTTCTCTTGCATTTTCTTCTTCTCCTTCGTCTTTGTCTTGTTCTTCTCCTTCATCTTCTTCTTCTCCTTCTTCTTGGTCTTGTTCTTCTCCTTCTTTGTTTTCTGCTTCTTCTCCTTCTTTTTCTCCTTCTTCTCTTTTGTCTTCTCCTTTTTTTTCTACTTCTGCCTCATCTCCTTCATTGTCTTCTTCTTCTCCTTCTTCTTCGTCTTGTTCTTCTCCTTCTTTGTTTTCTTTTTATTCATCTTCTTCTCCTTCATCTTCTTCTTCTCCTACTTCTTCGTCTTATTCTTCTCCTTCTTTGTTTTCTTCTGCTTCTACTTCTCCTTTTTCTCCTTCTCTTTTGTCTTCTCCTTCTTTGTCTTCTTCTGCCTCATCTTCTTCATTGTCATCTTCTTCCTTTCCTTCTTCTTCGTCTTGTTCTTCTCCTTCTTTGTTTTCTTTTTCTTCAGCTTCTCCTTCATCTTCCTCTTCTCCTTCTTCTTCGTCTTGTTCTTCTCCTTCTTTGTTTTCTTCTCCTTCCTCTCCTTCTTTTTCTCCCTCTTCTTCTCTTTTGTCTTCTTCTCCTTCTTTCTCTTCTTCTGCCTCATCTTCCTCGTTGTCGTCTTCTTCTTCTTCACCTTCTTCTTCGTCTTGTACTTCTCCTTCTTTGTTTTCTCTTCTCCTTCCTCTTCTTACTCTCCTTCTTCTTCATCTTGTTCTTCTCCTTTGTTTTCTTCTTCTTCTCCTCCTTATTTTTCTCCTTCTTCTCTTTTGTCTTCTCCTTCTTTTTTGTCTTCTTCTCCTTCTTTGTCGTCTTCTTCTTTGTATTGTTCTTCTCCTTTGTCTTCTTCATCTTCTTAGTTGGCTTTTGTGGAGCAGATCATCCTCTCAACCAACACAATGCTGGATTCCATGTGTTGTTCAGAACATGCTTCCACTTTTGGTCCTTAGTGGTGATACTTCTGGCCTTCTACTTGGGTATGGTTTCCACAGGTGGCCTGCCATCAACTTCAGAAAAGTATTTTCTCCTCTTTTTTTGTACATTATTTTATTTAATTTAATAATGTAACAAAGACATACAGTTACAAGTTAAAAAAGGTTGGTGATCAGGTTGTCCTCTCACCCAAAATATTGCTGCATGCATTCTTCTTCTTCCTTCTTCCCTCTTCCCTCTTCCTTCTTTCTTCTTTTTCATCTTCTTTCTTCTTTTTCATCTTCTCTTTCTCTCTTTCTTCTTTTTCATCTTCTCTTTCTCTCTTTCTTCTTTGTCTTCTTCTTCTTTCTCTCTTTCTTCTTTGTTTTCTTCTTTCTTTCTCTCTTTCTTCTTTGTCTTCTTCTTCTTTCTCTCTTTCTTCTTTGTCTTCTTCTTCTTTCTCTCTTTCTTCTTTGTTTTCTTCTTTCTTTCTTTCTTCTTTGTCTTCTTTCTCTCTTACTTCTTTGTCTTCTTCTTCGTCTTCATCTCCTTCATCTTCCTCTTTTCCTTCTTCTTTGTCTTCTTCTTCTAATTCTTTGCCTTCTACTTTAATTCTCAGTAGGCGTTTGGGGAGCAGATCATTTTCTCAAACAACACAATGCTGTAGGTGCCGCTGGATTCCATGTGTTGTTGATAATATGCTTCCATTTTTGGTTCTTAGTGGTTATACTTCTGGCCTTCTATTTGGGTATCAGTTCCACAGGTGGCCCGCCATCAACTTCAGCAAAGTATTTTCTCCTCTTTTTGTTTTTTTTACATTATTTTTATTTAGTTTAATAATTTAACAAAGACATACAGTTGCAAGTTAAAAAAGGTTGGGGAACAGGTCATGCTCTTGACCAACACGCTGTGTGCACATTCTTCTTCTCCTTCGTCTTCTTCTTTAATTCTTAGTTGGCTTTCGGGAACAGGTCATCCTTTCAACCAACACTGTGCTGTAGGTGTCTCTGGATTCTGTTTGGTGTTCACAATACACTTCCACTTTTGGCATTTGGTGGAGATGTTTCTTGCCATCTATTTGGGTATGACATCCACGGGTTGCCTACCATCAACTTCACCAATTTTTTTTTCTTTTCCTGATGGTCTTTTTTGGTAAATTATTTATTTTCAGCTTAATAATGTACTAAGGACATACAAGTTAAAAAAGATTGGGGAGCAGGTTGTCCTCTAAACCAACATATTGCTGTGTACGCACTTCTTTGTCTTCTTCTCCTTCACCTTCTTCTTGTTTGTCTTCTTCTTTCATTCTTAGCCGGCTTTTTGAGAGCAGGCCATCCTCTCAACCAACACACTGCTGAGTGTACTCTTCTTCTTCATCTTCTTTTCTTCACATTCTTTTCGGCTTTTGGGGAGCAGGTCATCCTCTCAACAAAAACGCTGCTGTGTACACTCTTCTTCTTCATATTCTTCTTCTTCTTCATATTCTTAGCTGGATTTTGGGGAGCAGGTCATCCTCTCAACCAGTACACTGCTGTGTACTCTCTTCTTCTTCGTCTTCTTTTCTTCACATTCTTTCCAGCTTTTGGGGAGTAGGTCATCCTCTCAACAAACACGCTGCTGTGTACACTATTTTTCTTCATCTTCCTCTTTAAATACCTAGCTGGCTTTTGGGAAGCAGATCATCCTCTCAATCAACACACTGCTGTGTATGCTCTTCTTCTTCATCTTTTTCAAATTCTTAGCTGGCTTTTGGGGAGCAGGTTGTCCTCTCAACAAACAAACTGCTGTAGATGCCACTGGATTCTTTGTGTTGTTCACAATACGCTTCCATCCTTGGTGATCATTGAAGATATTTCTGACCTTGTATTTGGGTATGGCATTCGTGGATTGATGCCACCAACTTCAGCAAAATATTTCTCTTCTTTACAGTCATTTGTTTGTACATTATTTCTATTCAGTTTAATAATGCACTGTAAACATACAGCTACAAGATGAAAAAGGTTGAGGTTGTCCTGTCAACCAATATGCTTCTGTAGGTGTCGCTGGATTCCATGTGCTATCAATGGAGACATTTTCAACTTTCTGTTTGGGTATGGCATCCATGGGTTGCCTGCCACTAATCAGAACAAAATGTTTGCTCTGATTTCTTTTATTTAGTTTAATAATGTAATAAAGACATACAGTAACAAGTTAAAAAAAGGTCCCAGACCAATAAAAACATTCACAAAAACCATGACATTGCCAAAAAAAATGGGCAGACTCAATGGTCCACTAGGTCTTTTTTTCTGACATCACTTCACTTTTCTATTTGGTTATGGCTTTTGTGGATTGCCTTCCATCAACAAAATATTTTCTCTTCTTTATAGTCAATTTTTTGTAATTGATTTCCATTCAGTTGGATCATGTAATAAAGACATACAGTTAAAGATTGGGGAGCAGATTAACCTCTCAACCAAAACACTAATGTAGGTGCCACTGGATTCTGTATTTTGTCCACCTTTGGTGATCAGTGGAGATATTTCTGACCTTCTATTTGGGTTTAGCATCCATGAGTTTGCTGCCACCCACTACAACAGAGAATTTTCTCTTTCTGATTTCTTTTATTTTGTTTAATAATGTAATAAAGACACACAGTAACAAGTTAAAAAAGGTCAAGGACCAATAAAAACATTCAAGAATACTGACATTACCAGCCTGCAAGCAAAACTGATTTACTATCTAATTACAACTAGTCCCGGTTTCTCATTCTTTCCTCTTCTTCTTTAAGGTCTTCTTCAAAGTGATTAAACTGTGTTGTGTTGCTACTCATTGAAGCCACCAATGGACAAATCCCTCACAACAGGCGTTTATATGGCAGCCAACTGGTTTTTATTCTTTAAAGGTGGCCAAATCATAGCAATCTGTCTTTTTAGATTTGTTCTTTGACTGAAGCTCGGTGATCGCAACTTGCCCAAATTGTCTTGTCCTGATGGCGATCATGAAGAGAGACACCCAAAATCTGTCTCAAGCATTGCATTTGGAGGACCTCAGCTGGCTATTGGGGAGCAGGGGGTCCTCACGACCAATATGCTCCAGTAGGACCCCACTGCATTCCATGTGTTCACAATATGCTTCTACCTTTGGCAATTTTTCTTGTCTTCCATTTGACTATGGCATCCATGGATTGTATGACATCAAGTATTTTCTCTCCTTCTTAGTAATTGTTTTTTTGTAAATTCATTTTATTTAGTTTAATCATGTAATAAAGACATACAATTACAAGTTAAAAAAGGTCACAGACCAATAAAACCAAAGTTCAAGCAAACTGACATTGCGTGCATGCAAGCAAAACTGACTCATATAACTGCAGCTAGTACTACATTCTTCTTCTTTAATCCATAGTTACCTATTGGGGAGCAGGTCATCCTTTCAACCAGTACTCTTCTGTAGGTGCCACTGAATTCCATGTGTTGTTCACAATACGAGTCCACCTTTGGAAATTGGCAAAATTCCTGGCCACGTCTAAGGTCTGTTGCAGGCTCCTTAGATCTTCCTCGATGTGTTTGAGTCATGTTTTCTTTGGTGCTGCTTGTAAAACCATCCAGTGGACAGGTCACTTTTACCAGAAGAGTTCATATGGCAGCCAGCTGTTGCTCATTCTGAAAACATGGCCAAACCATAGCAGTCTGTGTTTTTAGATTTGTACATTGACTGATGGTTGGTGGTCACAGCTTCTCCGAATTGTCTCATTCTGATGGCGATCTTGAAGAGAAACACTCAAAGTCTGTCTCAGGCTTTGCATTTGGAAGATCTCAAGTTTGTTCATATAAGGTTTGAGTAGAGTTCATGTTTTCGATTTATACGGGTGAACTGCAGGATCAGTGTTGGGAAAGGGTGAATTCTGGTCTTGGTGGAGATGCTAGCCTTCTTCTAGAGTGACCATTTGGGCAGGGTGAATGTTGCCAGGCCAATCCAGTGCAAAATACACTCTTCAATAATATAACATCCAATGTGGATTCCGAGGGAACTGTTGTCTAAGTCAAAGAATGAAATAAATGTCCAGAATTAATTCTGGGACAAATAAGTTTATGAGAGGTGGTCTCCATCATATCCAGTGGTTAGGAGAGTTGATGTTGTAAAAAGAGTTGAAACTGAAGCACCACACCACTGCTAAAAGGTCCAGCAGCAACTTTATTCCATTACAGTTCAGGGGTACAATTCAAAAAGCCAACACTTTTCGGGGGTCTAAGTTGATGTTGACGCTTAAGAGTCTCTCATCTATAGTGTGTTCTGATTCTGACCAGCTGTCCCATACTCTTCTGAATTTAAGTGTTTAGCCCTACTGGCATAAGTAGCTTGATACAAAGGCAACAATGGGTTGATAAACGATTTCCAGGCTTGTACAGTAGGTGGGCTAGGTTTTTTCCAATTTAGGATAAGAATTTTCCTAGCATGAAAGAATAATACATTCAAAAAGGATCTGACCACTGTATTGGCCAAATGTTCTACTAGACCCAACAGACAGATGTTTGGTTCAATAGTAAGTAGGATAGTAGTGAGTCTGGAGAGAGGTTTGCCAATGCAGGAAATCTTGGGGGCACCACCAGCATTTCGTACGGTGAGTTAGGTAAATTTTACAAAGTACAGTGTATAAATATATAGATGATCAACTGTCCTCTGACAGAAACCAGTATTGTTAGGAGTGGTCTCCACATGTCTTCCCAGTCCTCTCCATCAAAACTAGTGATAAGCTTGGGTTCGGATCCAACCCATCATTCATCAAAACCCAGAAAGCTTTACAACCAGGCAAATCTACTTGATTGTGATCATTTGTGATCCTCTCGGTACCACAGTTTATAAATACACAATAGTGGTTTATGAAGGTTCACAACTCTCAGAAGCTCAAATTTTGTTGGCTGGAGGGCAACGGCTCATCCAAAACTGGGAATAATAAGCATGTCTCAGTTGCAGGTATCCGAAAAAATGATTTGGAAGTTGATGTGAGGATTTAAGAGTTTCAAAGGACCCATTCTATTAAACACAATGCAAGGTTTTGACTCCCCGGGCAGTCCATATGACTGGAATAGATATAACTAAAAGAATGGGGTAACTTGGGATTTTTCCATAATGGTGTAAAGGGAAGAAGGGAAGTGGAGGTAGAGAGGGTTTAGCTATGGATATTCTGCCATGCCCTGACAGCATTTTCTATCAATAGTGTTTTTGGTTGTGACAAGACAGGTCCTCTAAGGACCTGGTGTGTCAAAACCTACGTAAGACCCCCATCATTGGTGCTTACAGTGAATACACCCAGTCATCTGGTTAACATCAACCACCCATGTACATAGACCATCTGCCCAGCCAAAATATATTATTAGAAGTTGATTACTGCCAGCTTCCCCCCTCCGGCCAAGGTTGTTGTAATATTGTTGTACACACCCTGGGCACCTCTCTTTATTCCAAAGAATACCAGAGACCTGCCTATCACTTTGTTTAAAGATCGCTCTCAAGATGCACATGTTAAAGTTCTTGGGACCATATAAGAACATGGGTGGAATGGTCAGCTTAATAAGCTTTATTTTCCCATTTAGGGACAATATGAGGATTCTCCAGGCATCCAATTTATTGTTAAGATAGGTGAGCAGATGAGAAATATTCAGAGGGATGAACTCAAGCACTGACTTAGCTATTTCTAGGCCAAGATACTTTATTTTAGGAACCAGATGTAGTGGAGCAGATGACTGTAGATTAGTAGACCTTGGAAGGTCTATTGGCAGGTTTGTTTAATTTTCCCATTTCACTTTTAGACCTGAATATGTGGAAAAGTTTGTTAGATGTGTAATGTTTCCCACAGGGATAAATCTGTGTTGTCTATAAAAAAGATCAAATCATTCGCATATAGAATGTTTTCCTCCTCCAACTTGGAAAAATATACTCAATAAAAAGATACTAATAACTACTCAATAACTCAACAGCTGATTGCATACTAGAAGTGATGGTTACACCCCCTTATACAAACCATACAGATTAATGTGCTATAATCCAAAAATAGAAAATATATCACAATTCCAGAATACATAATAATAATAATATTAATGTGTTAGTGATGGTGACACCCCCTCACAGTCCCCTGATCCTTCCTTCCTGAAGTCTATACCTCTTTTCATACAAGAGAGGATTTTGTTCGCTTTAGAAACCGCAGCTTGGCATTGCATGCCATTATTAAGCTTGAGATCTATCAGAACTCCCAGATCCTTCTCCATCATTGATATAGTTACATAGTCTGGCTGAAAAAAGACAAGACATCCAGTTTAACCATTCAAAAAAAAAAGTTATAATCCGACACCCACATTTGATCCAGAGGAAGGCAAAAAAACCCAGCAAAGCATGATCCAATTTGCTCCTGCAGGGGAAAAAATTCCTTCCTGACCCCCTGCAGATTTTGTACGTTTGCCCACTTACAAAGAAATGACGGGTCTTTCATTTTTATCTTAGGTTTTTTTTAAATGATAGAGACAGGATATCAACCAAAAATCCAGAAAAAACACGATACAAATGTTATAAATTGAGTTGCAGTTCAGTGAGTAAAATAAGTATTTGATCTCCAAGCAAAACATGACTTAGTACTTGGTGGAGGAACCCTTGTTGGCAATCACAGAGGTAAGAAGTTTCCTGTAGTTGGTTCCCAGGTTTGCAGACATCTCAGAAGGGATTTTGGTCCGCTCTTCTTTACAGATCTTCTCAAAATCCTTAAGGTCACTTGGCAACTTGAAGTTTCAGCTCCCTCCATAACTTTCTATAGGATGAAGGTCTGGAGACTGGCTAGGCCACTCCATGACCTTAATGTGCTTCTTCCTGAGCCACCCCTTTGTTGCCTTGGCGGTATGTTTTGGGTAATTGTCATGCTGGAAGACCCATCCACGACCCATCTTTAGTGTTCTGGCTGAGGGAAGAAGGTTCTCACCCAAGATTTTACAATACATGGCCCCGTCCATTGGCCTTCAAGTCGGCCTGTATCTTTAGCAGAGAAACAGCCCCAAAGCATAATGTTTCCACCTCCATGCTTGACTGTAGGGATGGCGTTCTTAGGGTCATACTCAGCATTTTTCTTCCTCCAAACATGGCAAGTTGAGTTGCTGCCAAAGACAGGGGCGGACTGACCATTTGGAAACTCGGGCACTGCCCGAGGGCAAGGGGTCAGTAGGGGGCCCCATGAGATGCCCCTGGTACCTTTTTCATAGGCTTTTTTGAGTTTCGGCAAGGACACAGGAGCCCCATGATCCCCTATTGCCCGGGGGCCCCATGAGTTGTCAGTCCGCCCTTGGCCAAAGAGCTCAATTTTGGTCTCATCTGGCCACAGCACTTTCTCCCAATCCTTCTCTGAATCATTTAGATGTTCATTGGCAAAATTCAGACAGGCCTGTACATGTGCCTTCTTGAGGAGGGGGACCTTGCAGTTCTGCAGGATTTCAATCCATGGCATCGTATTGTGTTACCAATGGTTTGTTTGGTGAATGTGGTTCCAACTGCCTTGAGATCACTCACAAGCTCCTCCCGTGTAGTTCTGGGCTGATCCCTCACTTTTCCCATGAGCACCCTTACGCCATGCAGCAAAATCTTGCACGGAGCTCCAGACCGAGGGCGATTGATGGTCATTTGTATTTCTTCCATTTGTGAGTAACCGCTCCAACATTTGTCTCCTTCTCGCCAAGCTTCTTGCTGATGGTCTTGTAGCCCATTCCAGCCTTGTGCAGGTCTACTGCAGTCTTGTCCCCGGCATCCTGTGACAGCTCTTTGGTCATTTGCCCATGATGGTGACATATGAATGGAAGAAGAAGATTCTGTGGGCAGGTGTCTTTTATACACATAATGCGTTGTCGTTAGGAGCACCTTGACAATTGACAGGACTAATCTGTGTACCACATGAGCACATAGCCAGTCTGTGGGAGCCAGAATTATTGTTGGTTGGTAGGGGATCAAATACTTATTTTACTCACTGAACTGCAACTCCATTTATAACATTTGTATCGTGTGTGTTTTATGGATTTTTGATTGATATTCTGTCTCTATCATTTAAAATACACCTATGATAAAAATTATAGACCCTTTATTTCTTTGTAAGTGGACAATCATACAAAATCTGCAGCGGATCAAATCATTATTTCGGGGAATGTCCCCTTCTTCAAGGTCCAAGCAGTACTGCTTAGACCTTGAAGAAGGGGACATTCCCCGAAAGCTTGTCCTCAAAATTGTATGTTAGTGCAAATAAAAAAAGTATCACGGACAGTACTCAATTGTTTCTGTCGCAAATGCACTAATACGGCTACAATCACCTCAAACAAAAGATTCTTCCCAAATATATTGACATATATTTGAAATACTACAATTTTGGCCGTATTCAATATATTTCAATAAATAAATATATATATATATATATATATACTGTATGTTGAAATTCATTTTTATTGCAATATATATGAAAAATATTTTTAAAAATACATTTCAAATATACTGTATGTCTTTAAAAATACATTTAATTTACATTTTTGGAATGCATTTACAAATATATGTTACAATGACTTTTTTATATGTTAGAAAAAATCTGAAGACTATATTTAAAAAATATATATTTTAAAAAATATTTTTCATATATTTTGTAATATATAAAAAAAAAATGCATTCAACATTATTATTATTATTATTATACAGGATTTGTATAGTGACAACAGTTTGCTCAGCGCTTTACAATATAACGGGAGACAATACAGCAACAATACAGTTCAATACAAGAGGGTTAGGAGGGCCCTGACCCTTGGAGCTTACAATCTAAGAGAAAGGGGCTAGTGGTACAAAAGGTAGTAACTGTGGGGGATGGACTGGTAGGAAGAGTAGAAGATTCCATTATTAGCAGTATATATATATATATATATATATATATATAAATAAATATATTGAATATGGCCAAAATTGTAGCATTTCAAATATATGTCAATATATTTGGGAAGAATATTTTAAAAATATATTTCAAATATATTTTTCTTCCATGTGGGATATCACACTTGATGAGCTGGATCCAATTGGGCACATCAGGAGGAAAATTTTTCCATCACCATGCGGTATATACTCACTGGCCCCTTTATTAGGTACACATTGCTAGTGCCAAGGAAATCTCCCCCACACTATGACACCACCACCAGCCTGAACCATTGATACAAGGCAGGATGGATCCATGCTTTCATGTTGTTTACGACAAATTCTGACCCTACCATCTGAATGTTGTAGCAACCAATCTGCCCATTCTCCTCTGAGATCAACAAGGCATTTTCCTCCACATAACTGCCCCTCACTGAATATTTTCTCTTTTTTGGACCATTCTCTGCAAACCCTAGCGATGGTTGTGCGTGAAAATCTCAGTAGATCAGCAGTTTTTTAAATACTCACACCAACTCGTCTGGCACCAAACACCATGCCATGTTCAAAGTCACTTAAATCCCCTTTCTTCCCCATTCTGATGTTCGGTTTGAACTTCAGCAAATCGTCTTCACCACGTCTAGATGCCTAAAGGCATTGTGTTGCTGCCATGGGATTGGCTGATTAGCACTTTGTGTTACCAAGCCATAAAAAGGTGGCCGTGAATATATACTTATACCACCCAGGCAATGGAATCAAAGGCCCTTTCCAGGTCCAGTGACCACAGTGCCCTGGTGCCCACACCATCATGGGTAATTGAAGTGCAAGTCAAAACTCTTCTCAAGGTGGCATCAGATGATTTGGTTGGGATAAACCCAATTTGGCCCAAGAAGACTTAAAGGAAGAAGATACTAGCAAGTCTAGTGGTTAGAAATTTTGTCAAAGTGCTCTCACATCCCTTTTGCCCTCTTACCTTGACCTAGCCTAACCCAACTGTCCCCTCCACAGATGGATACTTAGATTGCGGCCTCCAGTATTTGGGGCTGTGATGACCCACTTCATTACCTCCTCTCCGCTCTATGGTCTCACTGCCTCCTCTCTCCCTCTCCTCCACCAACCAGTCCCATTGCTACTTTCTCTCTCTCTCAGTCTAGAATAGAGCCTCCCCCCTCAAACTCCTCCACATTTCTCTGACTCTGCCCCCAACCCTCCTCACCATCTAACCCATACAAAGGCTCCTCAGAAGGAAGGAGGAACTGCTCACCATAGGCAAGCCTTGGAACAATCTACTGAGTCATCCAACAAACAGACGACTTCATCTGGTATACAGACCTTCTAACGGGTTTCACACGTTCAGGAGCTTACTTCTGGGTCACCCTATACTTCTGGGTAACCTCCTGAGTGTCAGGGCTCCAGGTATGACCAGAGATGTGTAGACTGACACAGGGAAACACAGGCTTCAGGTATAGTATAAACAATACGATTTATTAAAGACTAAACAATACATAAACGCAGTGCAAGACTAAACATAAACACAGTGCAAACAAACCTCCAACAGATAACAATAAGAACAATACTAAACGTAGTCAAGCAGACCGGGTCGGTAGCAAACGGGCAGGCAAGGTACAAGGAGCAGGCGGAAGAGTAGTCAGGAATAGCCGAGGTCGGTACAGGCAGAGTTCATGCAGAGTCAGGATTCAAGCAGGCAGATCAGGATACAGGGGCCAAGGGAAACAGTACAACAAGGCACTGACTGTAGGCCTGGCCACTCCTTAAATACACCTCCTGCAATCAGCCTCAGGTGATGACTTGATTGCAGGAGTGAGTTTCTGGCTTCTGAGAGCACCCGCTGGCCAGCCCTGGTACTGCAGCTCACACAGCAGGTGAGTCCCACCACCAGTGGTGAGTCCATTCCTGACACTGAGTGAAGTGTGTTAGAAAGTTTGTACATCAGATGAACCCGTCTGCTTGTTGGATGATTCAAAAAATAGTTCCGAGGCTTTGAAATGGTGAGCTGTTCCTCCTTCCTTCTTTGGAGCCTTTGTAGAGACTGGTGCTAGTGACTATAGGAACCAGATCCCATTCATCAGTGGTAGTGTGGGGATTCAGTGCCGGAATATTTGAACTTAGTTCGCTACTATCCAACCCATGTCCTTAGAGACAACACCCACCTTCATTATGCCCACCAAAAACTGTGGCACCACGGCACACTTCAAGAGGGGCGCTTTCCTCAGCCTACCAGTCGGTTGTGTTAGTCCCTCAGACCGAAGGTTCCAAGTCCTCCTCTGGATACTGTTTGGCATATAGTGCTGGAAGTCCAATTGTCCTAATTTATGCTGAGCACTAGGTGGAGGGAATTTATAGAAGTAGACTTTGTAGCCACTCGCTGTCTACATGCACTCCAGTGATGGTGGCGTGGCATTTCTGAGGGCGGGTTTCCTGATGGTGACAAGAGTGAATCATGCCTGTGTAATATAGGTTAAAATCCCACTTGGAGTCATCAGAAGCCCAAGCAACAGGGCAGGGGCGGACTGACTATTTGGAAACTCGGGCACTGCCCGAGGGCCTGGGGTCAGTAGGGGACCCCATGAGATGCCCCTGGTACCTTTTTCATAGGCTTTTTTGAGTTTGGGCAAGGACACAGGGGCCCCATGATCCCTTATTGCCCAGGGGCCCCATGAGTTGTCAGTCCGCCCCTGCAACAGGGTAACAATGCAGGAGCACGACTAAAAGCAGGAAGAGGGTGTTGTCTACCTACAACAGGAAGTGCCTGAGCAAGGACCTTCATGGCATGGTCATTAGGGATTATTTTAGCGACAGCTGCAGATTAAAAATTAAAAAAAGAATAATTTTTACTTTTAACACGCTAAATTGCATGTTAACATCCGTCACGTTAAGACAGCCCATTCAAAATAAATGGGCTTCCAACACACTCTAAAATACTTAAAAAGAGAGCACACAACCCTTTTTTTGGCTAATGCCTACCTGTAGTGTCCGTCAGAAGCCCATGTGACAGAGTGACAACGCAGGAGCACAACTTGAAGACAAGGATTGAGTGTTGTCACCCTATAAACAGGAAGTGCCTGAACAAGGACTTTTATGGCAGGATCACCAGATATTAATCTAATAAAACCTACAGATTTCAAAACATTTAGGGCCCATTTGCTTACAAGCTATCTACTGAATGATTTAAACATTCTAGGGGCAAACAGATTTGTACTCAGTCAAAAAAAAAGTAAACATTTTTTTAAAATGTAAAAACTGAAAATTAAAATTTTAAAAAGTAAAATAAATAAAAAAAAGTAAAAAAATTTTTAAAATGGAAAAAGTGAAAATTAAAATTTGAAAAAGTAAAATAAATAAATAAATGTAAATTAAGAAATTACAATTTAAAAAAAGGGGGGGGGGGACTCTCAATGGACCATTTGGTCTTTTTTTTCTGCCATCACACTTCTATGTATCATGTATTTGTGCAAAAAAATTGCGCATTTACACGAGTTGACACACTATACTAGTAAAAAAAAAATAAAATAAAAAAAACTTAAAAGAAAGTGTAAAAAAAAAATGGGGCACACTGGATGGACCACTTAGTCTTTTTTTTCTGCCATCACTCTTCTATGTAACATGTATTTGTGCCAAAAATGTTGTACGTTTCCACAGGTTGACACACTATACTAGCAAATAAATACATAAGTGTTAAAACATGTAAAAAAAAATGGGACACACTCGATGGACCACTTGGTTTTTTTTCTTCCATCACTGTTCCATGTATCATGCATTTGTACATAGAATTGTGCAATTTTGCACAAGTTGACACAATACACTAGTAAAAAATAAAATTAAATTACAAAAACGTAAAAAAATATAAAATGTAAAAAAAAATTTTTAAAAATGAGACACATTCAGTGAACCACTTGGTCTTTTTTTTCTGCCATCACTCTTCTATGTAAAAAATTGCACAATTTTGCACCAGTTTACACGCTACACTAGTTAAAAAAAAAGAAAAGAAAAGAAAAAAACTACAAAAAATTGAAAAGTAAAAAAGAAAATTGAAATAAAAAAAAGTATTTTTTCTGCCATCACTTTTCAATGTATCATGCATTTGTACAAAAATTGCACAATTTTGCACAGGTTGATACACTACACTAGTAAAAAAAAAATTAAATAAAAAAAAAGTTAAAAAAAAATAAAACTTACACTAGTAAAATAAAAAATACAATTTAAAAAGGTAAAAAAAATTAAAATAATTTAAAAAAAATTAGAAATGGGACACATTCAAATAACCACTTGGTCTCTTTTTCTGCCATCACTGTTCCATGTATCATGCATTTGTACAAAGAATTGTGCAATTTTGCACAAGCTGACACACTACACTAGTAAAAAATTAAATTAAATTACAAAAACTTAAAAAAAAATTAAATGTAAAAACATTTTTTAAAAAATGAGACACATTCAATGAACCACTTGGTCTTTTTTTCTGCCATCACTCTTCTATGTAAAAAATTGCACAATTGTGCACCAGTTTACACACTACACTAGTAAAAAAAAAAGAAAAGAAAAAACTACAAAAAATTGAAAAGTAAAAAAGAAAATTGAAAAGTCCTTTTTCTGCCATCACTTTTCAATGTATCATGCATTTGTACAAAAATTGCACAATTTTGCACAGGTTGATACACTACACTAGTAAAAAAAAATAAAAAAAAAAAAGTTAAAAAAATATAAAACTTACACTAGTAAAATAAAAACTAAAATTTAAAAAGGTAAAAAAATTAAAATAATTTTAAAAAAATTAAAAATGGGACACATTCGATTAACCACTTGGTCTTTTTTTCTACCATCACTGTTCCATGTATCATGCATTTGTACAAAGAATTGTGCAATTTTGCACAAGCTGACACACTACACTTGTAAAAAATAAAATTAAATTACAATAAATTTTAAAAATGAGACACATTCAATGAACCACTTTGTCTTTTTTTCTGCCATCACTCTTCTATGTAAAAAATTGCACAATTTTGCACCAGTTTACACGCTACACTAGTAACAAAAAAAAAAAGAAAAGAAAAAAAACTACAAAAAATTGAAAAGTAAAAATGAAAATTGGAAATTAAAAAAAAGTATTTTTTCTGCCATCACTTTTCAATGTATCATGCATTTGTACAAACAATTGCACAATTTTGCACAGGTTGATACACTACACTAGTAAAAAAAAAATTAAATAAAAAAAAGTAAAAAAAATATAAAACGTACACTAGTAAAATAAAAAATAAAATGTAAAAAGGTAAAAAAATATTAAAATAATTTAAAAAAAATAAAAATGGGACACATTCGATTAACCACTTGGTCTTTTTTTCTACCATCACTGTTCCATGTATCATGCATTTGTACAAAGAATTGTGCAATTTTGCACAAGCTGACACACTACACTAGTAAAAAATAAAATTAAATTACAAAAAATTTTAAAAATGAGACACATTCAATGAACCACTTTGTCTTTTTTTCTGCCATCACTCTTCTATGTAAAAAATTGCACAATTTTGCACCAGTTTACACGCTACACTAGTAAAAAAAAAAAAAAAGAAAAGAAAAAAACTACAAAAAATTGAAAAGTAAAAAAGAAAATTGAAATTAAAAAAAAGTATTTTTTCTGCCATCACTTTTCAATGTATCATGCATTTGTACAAACAATTGCACAATTTTGCACAGGTTGATACACTACACTAGTAAAAAAAAAATTTAATAAAAAAAAGTAAAAAAAATATAAAACGTACACTAGTAAAATAAAAAATAAAATGTAAAAAGGTAAAAAAATATTAAAATAATTTAAAAAAAATAAAAATGGGACACATTCGATTAACCACTTGGTCTTTTTTTCTACCATCACTGTTCCATGTATCATGCATTTGTACAAAGAATTGTGCAATTTTGCACAAGCTGACACACTACACTAGTAAAAAATAAAATAAAATTACAAAAATTTTTAAAAATGAGACACATTCAATGAACCACTTTGTCTTTTTTTACACACTACACTAGTAAAAAAAAAAAGAAAAGAAAAAAACTACAAAAAATTGAAAAGTAAAAATGAAAATTGAAATAAAAAAAAAGTCTTTTTTCTGCCATCACTTTTCAATGTATCATGCATTTGTACAAAAATTGCACAATTTTGCACAGGTTGATACACTACACTAGTAAAAAAAAATTAAATAAAAAAAAGTTAAAAAAAATATAAAAAAATTACACTAGTAAAATAAAAAATACAATTTAAAAAGGTAAAAAAAATTAAAATAATTTAAAAAAAATTAAAAATGGGACACATTCGATTACCCACTTGGTCTTTTTCTCTGCCATCACTCTTCTATGTATCATGCCTGTGCAAAAAATTGTGCAATTTTGCACCAGTTGACGTGCTACACTGGCGTCAACGAATGGGGCCTGAGAGCTAATATTTTCTATACGTTTTTATTTATATTGAAGCTATTTGATTTCCATTTACTTTTCTTGAATAAAAACGGAAACATATTTGCTATTTTGGTTTTCCTCTTAACCAGAATATTGTAACTAGACTTCCAAATGCTGAGCTGTATTAACACAGCGGGTTCAACATAGAATCGGCAGGATGCCATCCGCTGTAATTACGCTTTGCCACCTCGGGTGTACTCAGCGACGTACATTATATAGGTAGATTAGGGTTTGCACAACAAAATATAGTGCCCTCTCTCTAAAGAAATTATACAGGATAATACATAGCAATATACGAAAAAGAAAAAAGAAAAGAAAAAAAAAGAAAAAAGAAAAATAGTGTTCTCCGCGCCCTCTTCTCCTTGTTCATAATATATTCTTTGACTGCCGCTATATGTTCTTGTGTTGGCTCATTTGCATTTGTATTGTGCCATTGCCTGGATGGGTGCTAAGGTCAATTGGAACTCAAGAAAAGAGGGGGGAAATTTATGCAAAAAGTGTTGATTGCATTTGTATGTAATGAAATCATTCAATATTCATCGGAGTATAGAATCTAATCTTGCAGGAAAAGAAAAAAAAAACAAAAAAAAAAACTGAAGGACATAAGAGTCACCGGGAAAGCGTAATGAGCTTCTGTAGTGATTAAAAAAAAACACTTGAGTTCTGCGAAAATGGCAGGAGGAATAGTGTCTAATCAGCGGTGGATGTGGGAGGCGAAGGATTGGAGTGACATTCTGCTGGGAAGACAGCGACAATGTATGCACGCCAGAAACTTTGACACGCCGGCCGCCATCTGTCATCTGAAATCGTAAACCGGAGTCGAGACTTTCCAAACCGATTTTTTCTCTTTGTACATCTGTTCCAAATTTCGATGGTGAATGGCGGCACTTTTACAGGATTAAAGTCGAACGTCAGAAGTTTTTTTTTTTACATCCTCCCCCTACATGTGAAAAATTCCCCTTGGTATTGTATATTAAAAATGTCCCGCCGGCGGGAGTTCGCCCGTTAAAAGAACGTAATGCCGGAGGCTTTGGATTGGATGTTGCATTTACAGTAGGTGGCGGCACAGAAGAAGCCCCTCCGCCGTACTACCACATATGTGCATGTCTGGCATCAAGAAGTTCAACCCCTTTAGGATTGGCTGTCACAGTGATCACCCGATCAGGGGCCTCTGCTAATGGCTCCTGATCCCCTCTGTGTCAGTAGAAGCATGGTCACAGTGCTGGGGTTGCCAAGTGTGTGCGCCGAATGTACGTACTCCTGGCACAAAATGGCAACATTGGCTGTACGCATGTATACAATATGTGGAATCACAGAAGAAACCCCACCGCCATCCCACCACATATGTGTATGGCCAGCATTAAGGAGTGTATCCCCTTTATGATTGGCTGTCACAGTGATCACATGGTTGGGAGCCCCTGATACCAGCTCCCGATTCTCATTGTGTGTAGGATGGTGCGGTCACATTTCTGGGGATGCCAAGTGTGCACACTCCCATCACGTGGCAGTACGGAAGAAGCCCCACTACCATACAACCACATATGTGTATGGCCAGCATTAAGGAGTGTAACCCCTTTACGATTGGCTGTCACAGTGATCACATGGTTGCGAGCCTCTGATTCTCATTGTGTGTCGGATGGTGCGGTCACATTTCTGGGGACACTAAGTGTGCACACTCCCATCACGTGGCAGCACGGAAGAAGCCCCACTACCATACAACCACATATGTGTATGGCCAGCATTAAGGAGTGTATCCCCTTTATGATTGGCTGCCACAGTGATCACATGATCCGGAGATTCTGATACCAGCTCCTGATTCTCATTGTGTGGGGGACGGTGTAGTCACATTTCTGGGGATGCCAAGTGTGCACACTCCCATCACGTGGCAGCATGGAAGAAGACCCACTACCATACAACCACATATGTGTATGTCCAGCATTAAGGAGTGTATCCCCTTTACGATTGGCTGTCACAGCGATCACACAATTAGGATCTCCTGCTACCTTCTCCTGATAATCACTGTGTTGGAGACAACAAGGTCACAGCGCTGGGGGTGCCGAGTGAGTTTGCGTCCAGCACAAAAACAGCAACGCCGGCCACGTACAGTCATGGCCAAAAATCTTGCCCTTCCGCTTTTCTGTCCAATAATGCACCACTTCGCCCAGAAAATTGCTGCAATGACAAAAATTTCGGCATTCTGATGTTTATTTCTTTGGTTCGTATTAGTAGGACACAAAAATGTGGGGAACAAAAAAAAAACAAATCTGACGCATTCCACGCAAACCCTAAAAATGGACCGGACAAAATTATTGGCACCCTCAGTGCAATATTTGGTCGCACACCCCTTGGAATAAATACCTGAAATCAATGGCTGCCCGTCACCATCAATGAGTTCCTTGCACCTCTCTACTGGAATTTCGGAGTGCTCTTCTTTCGCCAAATGCTCCAAGTCTCTCGGTATGGAAGGGTTCCTTTTCCCAACTGCTTGTTCTCAGATCTCTCCACAGGAGCTCTATGGGATTGAGATCTGGACTCATTGGTGGCCAGTTCAGTCCTCTCCAGCACTGTCTGAAACCATTTCTGGGGGCTTTTTGATGTGTGCTTTGGGTCATGGTAGGTTAATTGGATCCTGTCTAAATTGGTCCTTGTATATGAATGTGAGTTAGGGACCTTGATTATATGCCCCTTGAGGGTCAGGGACTGATGTGAATGTACAATATACATAATAATAATATATATATATATATATATAATAGCAGTGTGTTGAAAAAAGTGAATAAAGCTGAAAATCCTTCTAATAGCTTTTATTTCCATCCACACAAATGCATTGGGAACATGACACATTCTATTCCAAATCAAAACATGAAGAAAAATACATCACATTTGTGTTGTTCCTCTAAAAAAATTGAAGAAAAGTGAATATTAGACGGTTCAAAAAAATCGCAGTGTTTGTATTCTTCTTTACAAACTCAAACATTCACTATATAAACTGAGAAATGTTTGAAGATTTTGCTTTCCTTTGAATGACTTCATGAATATTTGGTTGTAGTCGCACTGTTTCTGAGAACTGCTGTACATCTGTGTTGCATGGAGTCACCCAACTTCTGGCCCCTGTGATCAGGTATTCCAGCCCAGGATGATTGGACCACATTCCACAGTTCTTCTCTATTTCTTAGTTTTGCCTCAGAAACGGCATATTTGATGTCACCCCACAAGTTTTCTATTGGATTAAGATCCGAGGATTGGACTGGCCACTCCATAACGTCAATCTTGTTGGTCTGGAACCAAGATGTTGCACGTTTACTGGTGTGTTTGGGGTCGTTGTCTTGTTGGAACACCCATTTCAAGGGCATTTCCTCTTCAGCATAAGGCCGCATGACCTCTTCAAGTATTCTGATGTATTCAAACTGATCCATGATCCCTGGTATGCGATAAATAGGCCCAACACCGTAGTATGAGAAACATCCCCATATCATGATGCTTGCACCACCATGCTTCACTGTCTTCACAGTGTACTGTAGCTTGAATTCAGTGTTTGGGGGTCGTCTGACAAACTGTCTCCGGCCACTAGACCCAAAAAGAACAATCTTACTTTCATCAGTCCACAAAATGTTGCGCCATTTCTCTTTAGGCCAGTCAATGTGCTCTTTGGCAAATTGTAACCTCTTCAGCTCGTCTTTTTCCCAACAGTGGGACTTTGCGGGGACTTCTTGCAGATAGCTTGGCTTCACATAGGCGTCTTCTAATTGTAACAGTCCTCACAGGGAACGTCACACCTTCTTTCATCTTCCTGGAGCTGATTGTTGGCTGAGTCCGCGCCATTTTGGCTATTCTATCCATTTGAATGGTAGTTTTTCGCTTTCTTCCACGTCTTTCAGGTTTTGGTTGCCATTTTAAAGCATTTGCAGTCATTTTAGCTGAGCAGCCGATCATTTTCTGCACTTCTTTATATGTTTTCCCCTCTCCAATCAACTTTTTAATCAAGGTACGCTGTTCTTCTGAACAATGTCTGGAATGACCCATTTTCCTCAGAATTTCAGAGAGAAATGCACTGTAACCAGCATGTACAACATTTGCTGCCTTCCTTCCTTAAATAAGGGCAATAATTGCCACCTGTTTTACAAAGAATGAATGACCTCACTAATAGAACTCCACACTGCTATTATTTTGAACATGCCCCTTTCAATGAGTGATTCAATGACACAGAATCAGCAGCATGCATGTCATGACTGTTGGGTCTGTTGGATTTCTATTACTCTACTACACCTGCTAGGAAATTATTTGCCATGTAGAAATATCATTTCCACCAAAAACAGTGATTGATCCGGTTAGTGATGTCTGACTGATGTTATTTTCACCACAACTGTATATGTGAAGTGCTGTGTAAATTGATGGCGCTATATAAGTACCTGAAATAAATAAATAAATAAAATTGCCCCGCTGGAAGACCCATGACTTCTGACAGAGACCCAACTTTCTGACACCGGGCCCTACATTGCACCTCAGAATTCTTTGGTAGTCTTCAGATTTCATCACTCCATGCACCCAGCCAAGACATCCAGTGCCAGAAGCAGCAAAGACACCCCAAAACATCAGTGACCCCCCACCATGTGTGACTATTAATATTTATTTCAGGTACTTATATATCGCCGTCTATTTACTCAGCGCTTTACATATATATTGTACATTCACATCAGTCCCTAACCCTCAAGGAGCGTACAATCTAAGGTCCCTAACTCACATTCATACATACACATACTAGGGCCAATTTAGACAGGAGCCAATTCACCTACCAGCATGTCTTTGGAGAGTGGGAGGAAACCAGAGTACCCGGAGGAAACCCACACAGTCACAGGGAGAACATGCAAACTCCAGACAGGTGGTGCCGCGGTCAGGATTTGAACTAGTGACCCTAGTACTGCCAGGCGGACCTGCTAACCATTTAGCCACATCTTTGAAGGCTTCATTGCTTTTTCTGAAAACAGTAGAATGATGGGCTTTACCAAAAAGATGGAATTTTGTTTTGTCTGTCCTCAGCACATTCTCTCCAAAGGATTTTGGCTTCCTCAGGTAAGTTTTGGCAAACTCCAATCTGGCTTTTTTATGTTTCTGTGTCAGCAGTGGGGTCCTCCTGGGTCTCCTACCATATTTCAGTGTCAGCAGTGGGGTCCTCCTGGGTCTCCTACCATATTTCTGTGTCAGCAGTGGGGTCCTCCTGGGTCTCCCACCATATTTCTGTGTCAGCGGTGGGGTCCTCCTGGGTCTCCCACCATATATCTGTGTCAGCAGTGGGGTCCTCCTGGGTCTCCTACCATATTTCTGTGTCAGCAGTGGGGTCCTCCTGGGTCTCCTACCATATTTCTGTGTCAGAGGTGGGGTCCTCCTGGGTCTCCTACCATATTTCTATGTCTGCAGTGGGGTCCTCCTGGGTCTCCTACCATATTTCAGTGTCAGCAGTGGGGTCCTCCTGGGTCTCCTACCATATTTCTGTGTCAGCGGTGGGGTCCTCCTGGGTCTCCTACCATATTTCAGTGTCGGCAGTGGGGTCCTCCTGGGTCTTCTACCGTATTTCAATGTCAGCGGTGGGGGACTCCTGGGTCTCCTACCATATTTCAGTGTCAGCGGTGGGGTCCTCCCGGGTCTCCTACCATATTTCAATGTCAGCGGTGGGGGACTCCTGGGTCTCCTACCATATTTCAGTGTCAGCAGTGGGGTCCTCCTGGGTCTCCTACCATATTTCTGTGTCAGCAGTGGGGTCCTTCTGGGTCTCCTACCATATTTCTGTGTCAGCAGTAGGGTCCTCATAGCCTCCCTTTTCATTCAGATGGCGACGTATACTGCGAGCGGACACAGTTGTACCCTGGGCCTGAAGGTCGGCTTGAATTTGTCTGGAAGTTGATGGAGGTTCTTTATCCACCATTCCAACAATCCTTTGTTGCAATCTTTGAGAGATTAGCTACAGTGCCATGGGCTGTACACTTCTTGACAATGTTGCGTACAGTGGACACAGGAACATTAGGATCTCTGGAGATGGACTTGTAACCTCGAGATTGTCCATGCTTTTCCACCATTTTTGTTCTTAAATCCTCAGACAATTCTTTCTCTTCTCCATGCTCCATGTGGCACACAGAGACACACAACAGAAAGGTGGAGGCCATTTTCCACCATTTTCTCTGGTTGCCGGAGTGATTTCTATATTGTCAGCACCTGGTCATTGATACAGGGGAGTTTAATGACAAATTACAAACTTGGAATGCAATCATTTCTTACAATTTTGAGAAGGTGCCAATCATTTTGTCCGGTCCATTTTTGGGGTTTTGCGTGGAATGTGTCAGGTTTGGCTTTTTGTTTCTCCAATTTTTTGCGTCACCAATACAAAAAAAGAAATAAACATTAGAATGCCGAAATATTTGTCATCGCAACAATTTTCTGGGGGAAGTGGTGCGTTATTGGACAGAAATGCAGGGGGACAATATTTTTGGCCGTGACTGTATGTGTGGAATTAAGGAGTTAAACCTTTTTATGATTTGTTGTCACTGTGATTTCGTGATCAAAAGCCTCTGCTACTGGATTCCGATCCTCATTGTGCCGGTTGCAGTGTATTCACAGTGTTGGGAGTGCAATAGCAATGCCGGCCTTATGCAAAGTTGTGGCAGCACAGAAGAAGTCCCACCGCCGTGCCACCACATATGTGTATGACTGGCTTTGAGAAGTTTAAATCCTCTATGATTGGCTGTTACAGTGATCACATAATCAGGGCCCTCTGCTACTGGCTCCTGATCCTCACTGTGTTGGGGACTGCGTGGTCAGCATGTGATCATATATGTGGCAGCACAGGAGAGGCCCCACCGCCATACTACCACATACAGTTTTGTTGAAAATAATAGCAGTCAGACATCACTAACCGGATCAATCACTGTTTTTGGTGGAAATGATATTTCTACATGGCAAATAATTTCCTAACAGGTGTAGTAGAGTAATAGAAACCCAACAGACCCAACAGTCATGACATGCATGCTGCTGATTCTGTGTAATTGAATCACTCATTGAAAGGGGCATGTTCAAAATAATCGCAGTGTGGAGTTCTATTAGTGAGGTCATTCATTCTTTGAAAAACAGGTGGCAATTATTGCCCTTATTTAAGGAAGGAAGGCAGCAAATGTTGGACATGCTGGTTACAGTGCATTTCTCTCTGAAATTCTGAGGAAAATGGGTCGTTCCAGACATTGTTCAGAAGAACAGCGTACCTTGATTAAAAAGTTGATTGAAGAGGGGAAAACATATAAAGAAGTGCAGAAAATGATCGGCTGCTCAGCTAAAATGATCACAAATGCTTTAAAATGGCAACCAAAACCTGAAAGACGTGGAAGAAAGAGAAAAACTACCATTCGAATGGATAGAAGAATAGCCAGAATGGCGCGGACTCAGCCAACAATCAGCTCCAGGAAGATGAAAGAAGGTGTGACGTTCCCTGTGAGGACTGTTACAATTAGAAGACGCCGATGTGAAGCCAAGCTATCTGCAAGAAGTCCCCGCAAAGTCCCACTGTTGGAAAAAAGACGTGTGCTGAAGAGGTTACAATCTGCCAAAGAGCACATTGACTGGCCTAAAGAGAAATGGCGCAACATTTTGTGGACTGATGAAAGTAAGATTGTTCTTTTTGGGTCTAGTGGGCGGAGACAGTTTGTCAGACGACCCCCAAACACTGAATTCAAGCCACAGTACACTGTGAAGACAGTGAAGCATGGTGGTGCAAGCATCATGATATGGGGATGTTTCTCATACTACGGTGTTGGGCCTATTTATCGCATACCAGGGATCATGGATCAGTTTGAATACATCAGAATACTTGAAGAGGTCATGCTGCCTTATGCTGAAGAGGAAATGCCCTTGAAATGGGTGTTCCAACAAGACAACGACCCCAAACACACCAGTAAACGTGCAACATCTTGGTTCCAGACCAACAAGATTGACGTTATGGAGTGGCCAGCCCAATCCCTGGATCTTCATCCAATAGAAAACTTGTGGGGTGACATCAAATATGCCATTTCTGAGGCAAAACCAAGAAATAGAGAAGAACTGTGGAATGTCGTCCAATCATCCTGGGCTGGAATACCTGATCACAGGGGCCAGAAGTTGGGTGACTCCATGCAACACAGATGTACAGCAGTTCTTCAATTTTCTTAGAGGAACAACACAAATTTGATGTATTTTTCTTCATGTTGTGATTTGGAATAGAATGTGTCGTGTTCCCAATGCATTTGTGTGGATGGAAATAAAAGCTATTAGAAGGATTTTCAGCTTTATTCACTTTTTTCAACACACTGCTATTATTTTGAACACAACTGTATATATATACATAGGAAGGAAATGCGAGTTTGCTCCCCTGCTGATTTTGAATGTTTGCCCACTCACAAAGAAATGATCGGTCTAAATATCGAATGTTCGGTGTATTGTAACACTGAGAGACAGAATAGCAACAAAACATTCAGCAGAAATGCATGTCTAACAAATGATGACTGATCTGCATGTTCATGAGGGAAATAAGTATTTGATCCCCTTCACAAAACATGACTTAGTACTTGGTGGCAAATCCCTTGTTAGCAATCACAGAGGTCAGACGTTTCCTGTAGTTGGCCACCAGGTTTGCACACATCTCAGGAGGGATTTTGACCCACTCCTCTTGGCAGATCCTCTCCAAGTCATTAAGGTTTGGTGGCTGATGTTTGGCAACTCGAACTTTCGGCTCCCTCTACAGATTTTCAATGGGTTTAAGGTCTGGAGACTGGCTAGGCCACTCCAGGACCTTAATGTGCTTCTTCTTGAGCCACTCCTTTGTTGCCTTGGCCGTGTGTTTTGGGTCATTGTCATGCTGGAACACCCATCCACGACCCATTTTCAATGCCATGGCTGAGGGAAGAAGGTTCTCACCCAAGATTTGACAGTACATTGCCCCGTCCATCGTCCCTTTGTTGCGGTGCAGTTGTCCTGTCCCCTTAGCAGAACAACACCCCCAAAGCAGAATGTTTCCACCACCATGTTTGACAGTTGGGATGGTGTTCTTGGGGTCATAGGCAGCATTCCTCCTCCTTCAAACACGGCGAGTTGAGTTGATGCCAAAGAGCTGCTATTTTGGTCCCATCTGACCACAACACTTCCATCCAGTCCTCCTCTGCATCAGTCAGATGTTCAGTGGCAAACTTCAGATGGGCCTGGACATGTGCTTTCTTGAGCAGAGGGACCTTGCAGGCACTGCAGGATTTCAATCCTTGTTGGCATAGTGTGTTACCAATTGTTTTCTTGGTGACTGTGGTCCCAGCTGCCTGGAGATCATTGACAAGATCCTCACGTGTAGTTCTGTGATGATTCCTCACTGTTCTCATGATCATTGACACTCCACAAGGTGAGATCTTGCATGGTGCACCAGACCTAGGGAGACTGACAGTTGTTTTGTGTTTCTTCCATTTGTGAATGATTGCACCAACTGTTGTCACCTTCTCACCAAGCTGCTTGGCCATAGTTTGGTAGCCCAGTCCAGCCTTGTGTAGGTCTACAATCTTGTCCCTGACATCCTTGGACAGCTCTTTGGTCTTTGCCATGGTGGAGAGTTTGGAATCTGATGGTTTGATTGCTCCTGTGGACAGGTGTCTTTTATACAGGTAACAACATGAGATTAGCAGCACTCCCTTTAAGAGATTACTTCTAATCTCAGCTTGTTACCTGTATGAAAGACACCTGGTAGCCAGAAATCCTGCTGAATGATAGGGGATCAAATACTTATTTCCCTCATGAACATGCAGATCAGTCATCATTTGTTAGACATGCATTTCTGCTGAATGTTTTGTTGCTATTCTGTCTCTCAGTGTTACAATACACCGAACATTCGATTTTTAGACCGATCATTTCTTTGTGAGTGGGAGAACATTCAAAATCAGCAGAGGATCAAATACGCATTTCCACCCCAGCTAAAAATTTGTATTAATGTGCATAAAGAAGCCAAGGAAAGATGGAAAAATCTCCAAAAGGCATCAAATTACAGATTAGACATTCTTATATGTCAACAAAAGTTAGATTTTATTTCCATCATTTACACTTTCAAAATAACAGAAAACAAAAACATGGCGTCTGCAAAAGTTTGGGCACCCTGCAGAGTTAATATCTTGTACTGCCCCCTTTGGCAAGTATCACAGCTTGTAAACGCTTTTTGTAGCCAGCCAAGAGTCTATCAATTCTTGTTTGAGGTATCTTTGCCCATTCTTCCTTACAAAAGTCTTCCAGTTCTTTGAGATTTCTGGGCTGTCTGTCACGCACTGCTCTTTTAAGGTCTATCCATAGATTTTCAATTATGTTGAGGTCAGGAGATTGTGAAGGCCATGGCAAAACCTTCAGTTTACGCCTCTTGATGTAATCCCCCGTGGATTTCGAGGTGTGTTTAGGATCATTATCCATTTGTAGAAGTCATCCTCTCTTTAACTTCAGCTTTTTCACAGATGGCATCAAGTTACCATCCAAAATTTGCTGAAATTTTATTGAATCCATTTTTCCTTCTACTCGTGAGATGTTCCCTGTGCCACTGGCTGCAACACAACCCCAAAGCATGATTGATCCAACCCCATGCTTAACAATTGGACAGAGGTTCTTTTCATTAAATTCTGTGCCCCTTCTTCTCCAAACGTACCTTTGCTCATTCCGGCCAAAAAGTTCAATTTTAACCTCATCGGTCCACAGAACTTGTTTCCAAAATGCATCAGGCTTGTCTATATGTTCATTTGCAAAGTTCAAACGATGATTTTTGTGGTGAGGACGTAGAAGAGGTTTTCTTCTGATGACTCTTCCATGAAGACCATATTTGTACAAGTATCTCTTTATAGTGGAAAAGTGTACCACAACTCCAGTGTCTGCCAGATCTTTCTGGAGGAATCGTGCAGTCAAACGTGGGTTTTGAATTGTTTTTCTCACAATCCTGCGAGCTGTTCTGTCTGATATTTTTCTTGGTCTTCCAGATCTTGCTTTAACTTCCACTGTTCCTGATGACTGCCATTTCTTAATTACATTCCGAACAGAGGATATTGACATCTGAAAACGCTTTGCTATCTTCTTATAGCCTTCTCCAGCTTTGTGAGCGTCAACTATTTTCAGTTTCAGTTTTCTAGACAACTGCTTAGAAGAACCCATGGTGCTGATTGTTGGGGCAAGGTCAGATGAGTCTGGGCATTTAAAACCTTTGAGCTTGACATCACCTGGTCTTCCCAGATGATGATTGAGAACAATCCATGACACTGGCAGGTCTCAGCTTTGCAAAGGGTGCAGTGCATGCTATAAATTCTGCAGGGTGCCCAAACTTTTGCAGACGCCATTTTTTTGTTTTCTGTTATTTTGAAAGTGTAAATGATGGAAATAAAATCTAACTTTTGTTGACATATTATAAGAATGTCTAATCTGTAATTTGATGCCTTTTGGAGATTTTTCCATCTTTCCTTGGCTTCTTTATGCACATTAATACAAATTTTTAGCTGGGGTGCCCAAACGTTCGATCCCCACTATATATATATATATACACACAATTTTGATCCCCTGCTGATTTTATTTTATTAATTATTAGGCATCACGAGGACTAGGGCTTTATATTAACTAATTATTTCAATGAATACATTTTTTATTCTGTAAATTATTCTATTTAAATATATTAATCATTAAGCATTGAGGACTAGGGCTATATATTAAGTACTTCAATTATTTTACTTTTTTATTCTGTAAATTGTTCTATTTAAATATATTAATTATTAAGTATCACAAGGACAAGTGCTTTATATTATTTAAAATTATTTTATAGTCCATAAATTATTTCATTTAATTATATTAATTATTAAGCATCACGAGGACTAGGGCTTTATATTAATTAATGATTTAAATTATTTAATTTTTTTAATCCGTAAGTTATTTTATAATTTTATTTAAATCTATGAATTATTAGGCATCATGAAGACTAGGACTTTATATTAATTATTTAAATTCATTATTTAAATATATAAAACTAATTATTTAATATATTTAAATAAAAAAATAAAATATAAAAGGAAAAAAATATAATCATTAAGCATCACGAGAACTAGGGCTTTATATTAACTATTTCCATTTTTTCCTTAAATTATTTTATTTAAATATATTAAATATTAAGCATCACAAAGACTAGGGCTTTATACTAATTATTTAACATTTTTTTATTCTGTAAATTATTTTATGTAAATACATTAATTATTAGCATCACAAGGACTAGGACTTTATATGAACTAATTATTTCAATTATTATTATTTTTTTTATTACAGAAATTATTTTCATTTAAATATATTAATTATTAAGCATCACAAAGACTAGGCTTTATACTAATTATTTCAATAATTAAATTTTTTTATTCTGTAAATTATTTTTTTAATGTAAATACATTAGGCATCACGAGGACTAGGGCTTTATATGAACGAATTATTTCAATTATTAATTTTTTTTTATTCCTGAAATTATTTTCATTTAAATATATAAATTATTAAGCATTACGAGGACAAGGGCTTTATATTAATTATTTCAATTTAATCAATATTTTATACTCGTTATTACCATCACAAGGACTGGGACTTTCTATTATTTCAAATATGATTTTATTTGTAAATTAAATATTTTTTATTTAAAATATTTCTTTTAAATATTTTATTTAATTTATATTTGAATATTTAATTTATATTAATGTAATTATAGTCATTGTTAAGTGATTCCAATGAATCAATAATTATTTAAATATAATAACTATCATAGTGAGAAGATGCTGGTCATTAACCCTTCATAGCCAAAAGGATAAACAAATCCTAACTCCCTGCGACTTTGGCGTGTATTTCAAAACCGCTCCACAGCAAGGGAGAATTTTTTTTTTTTTACAGGGTACAAGAATTGTCATTTAGATATATTCTTCAGCCTATAAATGGACAATCGTTCGGTCTTTATTTCCAGGCTTCCTGCAGTAAATGAGTTAACCCCCCGAGAATATGTTACTTGGCTTCTCCTAAGGCCCTGGAATATTTCAGTGTAAATGTCTGAGATCTGTACACAGCAGAGATGTAAATAGTTCGATGGGAATCAGTTCAGACCGAATGTGAAGCCGGCATGGAGCGATGTTTATGTTTTGGCCGCACATGGAGCTGGTATCTGTGGGATCCCACATTGTCGTATTGTTACATGGATGGCCAATCCTTCGCTTCCCCCCCCTCCTCCAATCTGTGATCGTCTTCTTATTGTTTCCTGGGCAGCCCTGAGTGCTTCTGATATGGGGCCAGAAATGTATCTCAAGATGTCTTGGGTTGGCCAGAAACACCTTCAGTCCTTAAAGCTAATTAATATAATAATAATAATAAAAAAATAAGAATAAAACAATAAAGCTACTTAATTAATATAATTAAAATAATAATAATAATAAAGCCCAAAGTCCAGGCTAAAAACTTAGAAATATTATTATGACGCTTAATATTATTAGTATTTTTAATATAATAATTTATATATTTATAATAATATGTATACATTTAGTTGGAATATTTGTATTTTAATATGTAATAACAAGAATAATAATAACTGATATTTAATATGTAAAAAATTTATAGATTTATAATAATATGCATTCATTTAATTGGAATATTTGTATTTTAATATGTAATAATAAGAATTATAATAATAATATTAATTGATATTTAATACGTACATAATTTATAAGTTATTAATCCTATGTATTCATTTAATTGGAATATTTGTATTTTAATATGTAATAATAGGAATTATAATAACTGATATTTAATATGTAAATAATTTATAGATTTATAATAATATGTATTCATTTAATTGGAATATTTATATTTTAATATGCAATAATAATAATTATAATAATATTAATTGGTATTTAATACATAAATAATTTATAGATTTAGAATAATATGTATTCATTTAATTGGAATATTTGTATTTTATTATGTAATAAGAATTATAATAATATTAATTGATATTTAATACGTACATAATTTATATGTTATTAATCCTATGTATTCATTTAATTGGAATATTTGTATTTTAATATGTAATAATAAGAATTATAATGACTGATATTTAATATGTAAATAATTTATAGATTTATAATAATATGTATTCATTTAATTGGAATATTTGTATTTTAATATGGATTAATAATTATAATAATAATAATAATAATATTAATTGATATTTAATACGTAAATAATTTATATGTTTATAATCCTATGCATTCATTTAATTGGAATATTTTTATTTTAATATGTAATAATAATTATAATAATAATAGATATTTAATATGTAAATAATTTATATGTTTATAATCCTATGTATTAATTTAATTGGAATATTTGTATTTTAATATGTAATAATAATTATATTAATTGATATTTAATATGTAAATACTTTATATGTTTATAATCCTATGCATTCATTTAATTGGAATATTTGTATTTTAATATGTATTATTAATAATAATAATAATAATAATAATAATAATAATAATAATAGATATTTAATACGTAAAAAAATTATATGTTTATAATCCTATGTATTAATTTAATTGGAATATTTGTATTTTAATATGTAATCATAATTATAATTTATATTTAATATGTAAATACTTTATATATTTATAATCCTATGTATTCATTTAAATGGAATATTTGTATTTTAATATGTAATAATATTTATGTTAATTGATATTTAATACGTAAATACTTTATAGGTTTATAATCATATGTATTCATTTAATTGGAATATTTGTATTTTAATATGTAATAATAATAATAATTGATATTTAATACATAAATACTTAATATGTTTATAATCATATGTATTCATTTAATTGGAATATTTGTATTTTAATATGTAATAATAATAAGAATAATAATAGATATTTAATATGTAAATAATGTATGTTTATAATATGTATTCAATTAATTAGAATATTTGTATTTTAATATGTAATAATAATAATTGATATTTAATACGTAAATAATTTATAATCCTATGTATTCATTTAATTGTAATATTTGTATTTTAATATGTATTATTAAATCTCAATTATTATTATTATTATTATGTAAATAATTTATATGGTTATAATCCTATGTATTCATTTAATTGTAATATTTATATTTTAATATGTAATAATAATAATTATAATAATTGATATTTAATACGTAAATAAATTTATAATATGTGTTCATTTAATTGTAATATTTGTATTTTAATATGTAATATGAATAATAATATTAATTGATATTTAATACATAAAAATTTTATTTATAATATGTATTCATTTAATTGGAATATTAGTATTTTATTTTGCAATAATAATAATAAATAATAATAGATATTTAATACGTAAATAATTTATATATTTATAATATGTATTCATTTAATTGGAATATTTGTATTTTAATATGTAAAAATAATTGATATTTAATACGTAAATAATTTACATATTTTTAATATTTGATTTTAACATCTGTATTTTAATAATAATATTATTTATAATAATAATTTATGTTTTACACATGAATTTATATGAATATACTTATAATAATAGTTATTCATTTAATTGTAATATTTATATAATAGTTATTCATTTAATTGTAATATTTATATTATAATATGTAACAAAAACTACTTATAATAATAAATTATTATATCTTAATTTATATATTTAAAATAATATTTTTTAATGATCTGTAATATTTGTATTTTATGCCCTCGTGTACACTTGACGTTTTGATAACGCTGACATTTTTAACATTTTAGCTGTGTAAAGTCATGTTAAAAACGTGAATTTTTCAGATGTTTTTGCATTAGCGTTTAGCGGCATTTTCCCGTGTTAGTGTTTTTTGGTCAAAAAAGTCTAAAAACACCAGTTTTCTGCATTTTACTACATATTTCAGCGTTACAGCGTTTTTACAGCTAAAAAACTCCTCTAGAATCCCACTAGTTTTGTTTTTCTTCCTGCCAAAAATTACAGTCTATGTGTACAGACTGTAGAAAAAAACATCAAACACCAAAAACAGCCGCTGAAAAAACGTCAAGTGTGAATGAGAAGTAAAAAAAAAAAAAAGCAGCAATAATAAAAATTTATATTTAATATATAATTTATAGTAATTTTTTATTTTATTTTATTACTTGCATTTTAATATTAATAAAAATAATGAGAGACTGGTTAGACCGGGTGGAATATATAAATAGGATGGAGGAGTTCTACCATATAGATGAAGGGAATATGGGGAAATTTAGGAAGGATTAGGGCAGATGGTCCAATTTCGAGGCATCTGGAAAATATCCGGAAGTAGTGGGAGGCCCAGGGATCTGATTGGAGGTCGGAGAATAAAGGGAATGTTTTGTACAGCGGTAGCAGGAATAGAAGGGAAAAGAAAGGATGGAGGGAAAGAAAGAATAGTAAAAGTTGAAAGTGAGGATTGAGGAGAAAGATCACAGGTATAGAATGGAAAGTTGGAAAGGGAAGCGAAGAGCGGGGTAAATCATTAGGGGGTTTGGATGAAGGGGGGGAAATTAGTGGGGAGGTGGGATTGCAAAATTTAGTGGAATGTTTGTATTTTGAATGTAAATGATATTTTGCTGTGCTTTTGTAATGGAGAAAAAAAAAAAAAAAGTTTAACAAAAGATTTAAATAATGAAAAATATATATATAAAATGATCTATAAAATTAATTATTTATGTTTTATAAATTAATTTATATCGATTTGAAATAAAATGTATTTATTTTTATAGTTGTATTTTTTTTTAATCCAAACAATATTTGTATTTTAATATATAATGCATATTAATATTACATAATAATAATAATAATTTATATTTACTATATTGACATATTTATTTATATAATTTATAATCATTTTAATACATTTTAATATTTTGTATTTCAATATGTAAAAAAAAGATTTATAAAATTAATAATTTATGTTTTATAAATGAATTTATATCGATTTATAATAAAATGTATTTATTTTAATATTTGTATTTTTTTTAATCCAAACAATATTTGTATTTTAATATGTAATGCATATTAATATTATGTAATAAAAATAATTTCTATTTATTATATTGACATTTTTATTTATATAATTTATAATCATATTTATTACATTTTAATATTTTGTATTTCAATATGTAAAAAATAAAATGATTTATAAAATTACTCATTTATGTTTTATAAATTAATTTATATCGATTTATAATAAAATGTATTTATTTTAATATTTTTATTTTTTTTAATCCAAACAATATTTGTATTTTAACATGTAATGCATATTAATATTATATAATAATAATTTATATTTAATATATTGACATTTTTATTTATATATTTATAATATTTATTACAGTTTAATATTTTGTATTTCAATATGTCTAATAATAATAATAAACAACTTTGGCTGCAATAGTCACCCCTAATCCAGAGCTGTCCCCTGCAGTACCTCATTTTCGCCGCAAGATGTCTGAAGTCTTCGGGGTTGAATGGTGTCCTGCTTGCAGGGTGTCATGACCAAAGGTAAAGAGCACTTTTGCATTGATTAATGTAAGGAGCGTTCTTCCCACTGACCACCAATGTAAGGGACATTCTTCCCACTGACCACCAATGTAAGGGGCATTCTTCCCACTGACCACCAATGTAAGGAGCGTTCTTCCCACTGACCACCAATGTAAGGAGCATTCTTCCCACTGACCACCAATGTAAGGAGCATTCTTCCCACTGATCACCAATGTAAGGGACATTCTTCCCACTGACCACCAATGTAAGGGACATTCTTCCCACTGATCACCAATGTAAGGGGCATTCTTCCCACTGATCACCAATGTAAGGGACATTCTTCCCACTGACCCCAAATGTAAGGGACATTCTTCCCACTGATACCAATGTAAGGGACATTCTTCCCACTGATCACCAATGTAAGGAGCATTCTTCCCACTGACCACCAATGTAAGGGGCATTCTTCCCACTGATCACCAATGTAAGGGACATTCTTCCCACTGACCCCAAATGTAAGGGACATTCTTCCCACTGATACCAATGTAAGGGACATTCTTCCCACTGATCACCAATGTAAGGGACATTCTTCCCACTGACCCCAAATGTAAGGGACATTCTTCCCACTGATACCAATGTAAGGGACATTCTTCCCACTGATCACCAATGTAAGGAGCATTCTTCCCACTGACCACCAATGTAAGGGGCATTCTTCCCACTGATCACCAATGTAAGGAGCATTCTTCCCACTGACCACCAATGTAAGGGACATTCTTCCCACTGACCACCAATGTAAGGGGCATTCTTCCCACTGACCACCAATGTAAGGAGCGTTCTTCCCACTGACCACCAATGTAAGGAGCATTCTTCCCACTGACCACCAATGTAAGGAGCATTCTTCCCACTGACCACCAATGTAAGGGGCATTCTTCCCACTGATCACCAATGTAAGGGACATTCTTCCCACTGATCACCAATGTAAGGGACATTCTTCCCACTGACCCCAAATGTAAGGGACATTCTTCCCACTGATACCAATGTAAGGGACATTCTTCCCACTGATCACCAATGTAAGGAGCATTCTTCCCACTGACCACCAATGTAAGGGGCATTCTTCCCACTGATCACCAATGTAAGGGACATTCTTCCCACTGACCCCAAATGTAAGGGACATTCTTCCCACTGATCACCAATGTAAGGAGCATTCTTCTCACTGACCTCCAATGTAAGGGGCATTCTTCCCACTGACCTCCAATGTAAGGAGCATTCTTCCCACTGACCACCAATGTAAGGGACATTCTTCCCACTGACCACCAATGTAAGGGGCATTCTTCCCACTGATCACCAATGTAAGGGACATTCTTCCCACTGATCACCAATGTAAGGGACATTCTTCCCACTGACCCCCAATGTAAGGAACATTCTTCCCACTGACCACCAATGTAAGGGACATTCTTCCCACTGACCCCCAATGTAAGGGACATTCTTCCCACTGACCCCCAATGTAAGGGACATTCTTCCCACTGACCCCCAATGTAAGGGACATTCTTCCCACTGACCACCAATGTAAGGGGCATTCTTCCCACTGATCACCAATGTAAGGGACATTCTTCCCACTGACCACCAATGTAAGGAGCGTTCTTCCCACTGACCTCCAATGTGTTGTACAATGCACGGTATTAGTACACACAACACATTAACAAAAAAATATGATCTTTATTGAAATGAATTAAATCATTTATAAAAGGATCTCTTCACATGTATATATATATTATCTCTGGTTGGTAAACATATTGTATCCATATTGAGTCAATGTAATAGGAAACAGATCTGATGATTTATCCCCCCCCCCCCCCGGGGTGTACTCACTGGGGTGTATGTGCAGTGCCCAAGTGCAGTGCTCGCTGTGTACCGGGCTTGGGTCAGTGCGCCGTGCCCTGGCCTGCGTGAAAGAGGTAGTTGTAGGCAGAGTCTATCTGGACACCACATATGTGTGATCACAGAGCACAGGGATCATGCAACGCACTCCCATGACACAGACGTAGGGATCACGCAATGTACTCCCAACTCGGCTGTCGGTGGGGGGAAACTCGGCTGTCATAGGGGGGGAAACTCGGCTGTCATGAGGGGGGGGGAAACTCGGCTGTCATGAGGGGGGGGGGGACTCGGCTGTCATAAGGGGCGGGAAACTCGGCTGTCATAAGGGGGGGGGACTCGGCTGTCATAAGGGGGGGGGACTCGGCTGTCATAAGGGGGAGGGACTCGGCTGTCATAAGGGGGGGGGGGACTCGGCTGTCATAAGGGGGAGGGACTCGGCTGTCATAAGGGGGGGGGGACTCGGCTGTCATAAGGGGGGGGGACTCGGCTGTCATAAGGGGGGGGGGAACTCGGCTGTCATAAAAGGGGGGGACTCGGCTGTCATAAAAGGGGGGGACTCGGCTGTCATAAAAGGGGGGGACTCGGCTGTCATAAAAGGGGGGGACTCGGCTGTCATAAAAGGGGGGGACTCGGCTGTCATAAAAGGGGGGGGGGACTCGGCTGTCATAAGGGGGGGGACTCGGCTGTCATAAGGGGGGGGGACTCGGCTGTCATAAGGGGGGGGGACTCGGCTGTCATAAGGGGGGGGGACTCGGCTGTCATAAGGGGGGGGGACTCGGCTGTCATAAGGGGGGGGGGACTCGGCTGTCATAAGGGGGGGGGGACTCGGCTGTCATAAGGGGGGGGGACTCGGCTGTCATAAGGGTGGGGGACTCGGCTGTCATAAGGGGGGGGGACTCGGCTGTCATAACGGGGGGGGGGGGAAACTCGGCTGTCATAAGGGGGGGGGAAACTCGGCTGTCATAAGGGGGGGGAAACTCGGCTGTCATAAGGGGGGGGAAACTCAGCTGTCATAAGGGGGGGGAAACTCGGCTGTCATAAGGGGGGGGAAACTCGATTGTCATAAGGGGGGGGACTCGGCTGTCATAAGGGGGGGGGGACTCGGTTGTCATAAGGGGGGGGGACTCTAATGAGAAGGGAGGGATTCTGATGAGGGATTTGGCTGTCATAAGGGGGGGGGACCCGGCTGTCAAAAGGGGGGGGGACTCGGCTGTCATAAGGGGGGAGGGGGGAAACTCGGTTGTCATAAGGGGGGGGGAAACTCAGCTGTCATGACGGGGGGGAAAACTCGGCTGTCATAAGGGGGGGGAAACTCGGCTGTCATAAGGGGGGGGAAACTCGGCTGTCATAAGGGGGGGGAAACTCGGCTGTCATAAGGGGGGGGAAACTCGGCTGTCATAAGGGGGGGGAAACTCGGCTGTCATAAGTCATAAGGGGGGGGGAACTCGGCTGTCATAAGGGGGGGGGGGAAACTCGGCTGTCACAAGGGGGGGCCTTCTATGTGCTACAAATGCAATTCACTGCTGGAGAATGGTGACATCGCTCCCTTGGTCAGGTGACATCGATTCCTTGTTCAGGTGACATCGCTCCCTTGGTCAGGTGACATCGCTCCCTTGGTCAGGTGACCTCCATCCCTTGGTCAGGTGACCTCCATCCCTTGGTCAGGTGACCTCCATCCCTTGGTCAGGTGACCTCCATCCCTTGGTCAGGTGACCTCCATCCCTTGGTCAGGTGACATCGCTCCCTTGGTCAGGTGACATCGCTCCCTTGAATCTAACAAGGGGTAGGCCACCTTAGCACTGCAGCTCAGCCAAAACTACAAATCCCATCATGCCTTTGCCTCTTGGAGTTGTGCATGTGGCTGTCAGTCTTGCAATGCTTCATGGGACTTGTAGTTCCACAAGAGATTGGGTGCTGAGGTTGCCTACCCCTAAACTATTGGGCCAAGCACTGTCATAGTGGAGGAGGTCACAAGCCCCCCCCCCCAAAAAACTCGGACCACCGGGAGGCCCATCCAAAGTGACGTAAGAAGACACGCAGGTTCTCCCGCACAGCCAGAACAATCTCGCTTCATAAATTGACCCAGTTCACCTTTTTTTTTCCCACAATGCAGTAAAGGAAATCCTCCATGTGGTCTATATCTGCATCATTGCCAGTCCAGACAGTTTCTTCTCTGTATCCCGCCAGCCAATGACCACAGACACCCGTCCCCTTCATTCCAAGAGTTCCTTGGTCTTGGATGTCAGCTGCTTGTCCATGTCTGCTGTCGTGTCATCTGTCATCTGCTGGATCTGCAAATAACAGGCCTGGGTTAGACATGTCAATCCAGAAGAAGCCAGGATGCTCCTACTACCAGCTGTTACAGGCCATTCGAAACAATACATGTCCACTAAATGCCGGGCACTTTCACCCCCCTTCCTGCCCAGGTCAATCTTCAGCTTTCAGCGCGGTCACACTTGGAATGACAATATTGCGGTCATGCAACACTGGACCCATAGGAACATTTTTAACATTTTTTTTTTGTACAAAAATTGAGCTTTTTTTTGCTGGTATTTAATCACCACTGGGTTTTTTATTGCTAAAAAAAAAAAAAATAAAAATAAAAAAAAATAAATAATTTTAATATTTCTTCATTTTCCAAAAAACTCGCCATGCCTCTTACTAAATATTTATAACGGAAATGAAGAAAAACGGTTTATGGGTTTTTTTACATTTTTTTTTTTACATACTGTCACCAGTGCAGTACAGCATCATTATATAACTCGCGTGAAGGTGATCAGGGACACTGACTGGTGACAGAATAAAAAAAAAAGGTGAAAAAACAATATTTAAAATTTCTTCACTTTCCAAAAAATTTAAACTTCAAAAAACTTTTTTTTTTTTAAAAAAAAAAAAAAAAGGAAAAAAAGTAACAAAAACCCACAAAAAACTTTTTTCTTTATTTCCGTAATAAAGATTTTGCAAATAAATAACCAAATGGAAATTAACTTTTTTTTTTTTTTACATACTTTAACCAGTGCAGTACAGCATCATAACTCGTGTGAAGGTGATCAGGGACACTGACTGGTGACAGTATATTAAAAAAAAAAAGTGAAAAAACAAAACAATATTTAAAATTTCTTCACTTTCCAAAAAATGTAAACTTCAAAAAACGCTTTTTTAAAAAACAAAAGAAAAAAAGGAAAAAATCTAACAAAAACCCATAAAAAACTTTTTTCTTCGTTTCCGTAATACATTTTTTGCAAATAAATAACCTAATGGAAATTAAGAAAAACTTTATTTTGGTTTTTTTTTTAACATACTGTCACCAGTGCAGTACAACATCATTATATAAAACTCGTGTGAAGGTGATCAGGGACACTGACTGGTGACAGAATGTAAAAAAAAAAAGTGAAAAAACAATATTTAAAATTTCTACACTTTCTAAAAAAAAAAAAAAGAAAAAAAAAGGGAAAAAAATGTAACAAAAACCCACAAAAAATGTTTTTCTTTGTTTCCGTAATAAATATATTGCAAATAAATAACCTAATGGAAATTAAGAAAAACTTTTTTTTTTTAAACATACTGTCACCAGTGCAGTACAACATCATTATATAACTTGTGTGAAGGTGATCAGGGACACTGACTGGTGATAGTATGTTAAAAAAAAAAAGAAAAGTGAAAAAACAAAACAATATTTAAAATTTTTTCACTTTCCAAATAATGTAAACTTCAAAAAACTTTTTTTTTTTAACATACTGTCACCAGTGCAGTACAACATCATTCTATAAAACTCGTGTGAAGGTGATCAGTGACACTGACTGGTGACAGAATGTAAAAAAAAGTGAAAAAACAATATTTAAAATTTCTTCACTTTCCAAAAAATTTTAACTTCAAAAATTTAAAAAAAAAAAAAAAAGGTAAAAAAGGTTAAAAAAAAAGGTAACAAAAACCCACAAAAAAACTTTTTTCTTCATTTCCTTAATAAATATTTTGCAAATAAATAACCTAATGGAAATGAAAACTTCTTTTTTTTTTTTTACATACTGTCACCAGTGCAGTACCGCATCATTATATAACTCGTGTGAAGGTGATCAGGGACACTGACTGGTGACAATATATTCAAAAAAAAAAAAAGTGAAAAAACAAAACAATATTTAAAATTTCTTAATTTTCCAAAAAAATTTAAACTTCAAAAAACTTTTTTTTTAAAAAAAAAAAAAAGAAAAAAAAGGGAAAAAAAAGGTAACAAAAACCCACCAAAAACTTTTTCTTCATTTCCGTAATAAATAATTTGCAAATAAATAACCTAATGGAAAGAAAACTTTTTTTTTTTTTTACATACTGTCACCAGTGCAGTACAGCATCATTATACAACTCGTGTGAAGGTGATCAGGGACACTGACTGGTGACAGAATGTAAAAAAAAAAAAAAGTTAAAAAACAAAACAATATTTAAAATTTCTTCACTTTCCAAAAAATATAAACTTTAAAAAACTTTAAAAAAAAAAAAAAAAAAAGAAAAAAAGGGAACAAAATGTAACAAAAACCCACAAAAAATTTTTTTTTACATACTGTCACCAGTGCAGTACAGCATCATAACTCGTGTGAAGGTGATCAGGGACACTGATTGGTGACATTATATTAAAAAAAAAAAGTGAAAAAACAAAACAATATTTAAAATTTCTTCATTTTCCAAAAAATTTAAACTTCAAAAAACTTTTTTTTAAAAAAAAAAAAAGAAAAAAAAAAAGGGAAAAAAAAGGTAACAAAACCCACAAAAAACTTTTTCTTCATTTCCGTAATAAATATTTTGCAAATAAATAACCTAATGGAAATGAAGGAAAACATTTTTTTTTTTACATACTGTCACCAGTGCAGTACAGCATCATTATATAACTCGTGTGAAGGTGATCAGGGACACTGACTGGTGACAGCATGTTAAAAAAAAAGTGAAAAAACAAAACAATACTTAAAATTTCTTCACTTTCCAAAAAATAGTAAACTTCAAAAAACTTTTTTTTTTAAAAAAAGGAACAAAATGTAACAAAAACCCACAAAAAATCTTTTGTTTCCGTAATAAATATTTTGCAAATAAATAACCTAATGCAAATGAAGAGAAATGTTTTTTTTTTTTTTTTTTACATACTGTCACCAGTGCAGTACAGCATCATTATATAACTCGTGTGAAGGTGATCAGGGACACTGACTGGTGACAGTATGTTAAAAAAAAAAGTGAAAAAACAAAACAATATTTAAAATTTCTTCATTTTCCAAAAAAATTAAACTTAAAAATTTTTTTTAAAAAAAAAAAAGAAAGAAATGTAACAAAAACCCACAAAAAAAAACTTTTTTCTTTGTTTCCGTAATAAATATTTTGCAAATAAATAACCTAATGGAAATTAACTTTTTTTTTTTTTTTACATACAGTCACCAGTGCAGTACAGCATCATAACTCGTGTGAAGGTGATCAGGGACACTGACTGGTGACAGTATGTTAAAAAAAAAAGTGAAAAAACAAAACAATATTTAAAATTTCTTCATTTTCCAAAAAATTTAAACCAAAAAACTTTTTTTTTAAAAAAAAAAAAAAGAAAAAAAAGGGAACAAAATGTAACAAAAACCCACAAAAAATTGTTTGCTTCCGTAATAAATATTTGCAAATAAATAACTGGTGACAGAATGTAAAAAAAAAAAGTGAAAAAACAATATTTAAAATTTCTTCACTTTCCAAAAAATGTAAACTTCCAAAAACTTTTTTTTTTTTTTTTTAAAAAAAGGGGAAAAAAAGGTAACAAAAACCCACAAAAAACTTTTTCATCATTTCCGTAATAAATATTTTGCAAATAAATAACATAATGGAAATGAAGGAAAACTTTTTTTTTCTTTTTTACATACTGTCCCCAGTGCAGTACAGCATCATTATATAAAACTTGTGTGAAGGTGATCAGACTGGTGACAGAATGTCAAAAAAAAAAAAAAAAAGGTTTTCTTCATTTCCATTAGGTTATTTGCAAAATATTTATTACGGAAACAAAAAAAGTTTTTGTGGGTTTTTGTTACATTTTGTTCCCTTTTTTTCTTTTAAAAAAAGTATTTTGAAGTTTATATTTTTTGGAAAGTGAAGAAATTTTAAATATTGTTTTGTTTTTTCACTTTTTTTTTTAACATACTGTCACCAGTGCAGTACAGCATCATTATATAAAACTTGTGTGAAGGTGAACAGTGACAGTATGTTAAAAAAAAAAAAGCGACAAAACAAAACAATATTTAAAATGTCTTAATTTTCCAAAAAATTATGAAAAAAAACAAAAAAAAACATCAAAACACTCACCATGCCTCTTATTAAATACCTCAGACTGTCTCCTTTTCAAAAAGTGGTCATTTGGGGGAGGGGGGGGGGTTGTACTTTCCTGACGTTTTCAGGCCTCAAGAAAGGGATGCAGGCGAAATACAAACACATTTTTCTTTTTTTTTTACGGTGTTAGAATTGCAAACACAATGGCGGTTCTCCTCCAACAATCTACACAGTCCAGCAGAACCAATGTTTCGCCCTCCATTGTCTTACCTGTTTTTCTATCAGTCTAATGGTGTCCTCTGATACTACATCCCTGGACATTTTTACCTCCTGAACGGCCCGGGTGCGGATCTTCCGTAGAGAATCCTTTGATTTGTTTGTCAGTTGTTTCGCTAGCTTCACCAGATTCTCTCTGTGCTCCCGCGTTACCCTGACAAAAATCATACACCGGGTATAAGAGGAAGAGATACACAAATGTAACCACTTCCAGTCCGGACGCTTTCACCCCCCTTCCAGTCCGGACGCTTTCACCCCCTTCCAGTCCGGACGCTTCCACCCCCTTCCAGTCCGGACGCTTTCCCCCCCTTCCAGTCCGGACGCTTTCACCCCCCTTCCAGTCCGGACGCTTTCACCCCCCTTCCAGTCCGGACGCTTTCCCCCCCTTCCAGTCCGGACGCTTTCACCCCCCTTCCAGTCCGGACGCTTTCACCCCCCTTCCAGTCCGGACGCTTTCCCCCCCTTCCAGTCCGGACGCTTTCACCCCCTTCCAGTCCGGACGCTTTCACCCCTTCCAGTCCGGACGCTTTCACCCCCTTCCAGTCCGGACGCTTTCACCCCCTTCCAGTCCGGACGCTTTCACCCCTTCCAGTCCGGACGCTTTCACCCCCTTCCAGTCCGGACGCTTTCACCCCTTCCAGTCCGGACGCTTTCACCCCCTTCCAGTCCGGACGCTTTCACCCCCTTCCAGTCCGGACGCTTTCACCCTCTTCCAGTCCGGACGCTTTCACCCCCTTCCAGTCCGGACGCTTTCACCCTCTTCCAGTCCGGACGCTTTCACCCCCTTCCAGTCCGGACGCTTTCACCCCCTTCCTGTCCGGACGCTTTCACCCTCTTCCTGTCCGGACGCTTTCACCCCCTTCCAGTCCGAACGCTTTCACCCCCTTCCAGTCCGGACGCTTTCACCCCCTTCCAGTCCGGACGCTTTCACCCCCCTTCCAGTCCGGACGCTTTCACCCCCCTTCCAGTCCGGACGCTTTCACCCCCCTTCCAGTCCGGACGCTTTCACCCCCCTTCCAGTCCGGACACTTTCACCCCCCTTCCAGTCCGGACACTTTCACCCCCCTTCCAGTCTGGACGCTTTCACCCCCTTCCAGTCCGGACGCTTTCACCCCCCTTCCAGTCCGGACGCTTTCACCCCCCTTCCAGTCCGGACGCTTTCACCCCCCTTCCAGTCCGGACGCTTTCCCCCCCTTCCAGTCCGGACGCTTTCACCCCCTTCCAGTCCGGACGCTTTCACCCCCCTTCCTGTCCGGACGCTTTCACCCCCTTCCAGTCCGGACGCTTTCACCCTCTTCCAGTCCAGGCCAATTTTCAGCTTTCAGAGCTATCACACTTTGAATGACAATTGCGCGGTCATGCAACACTGTAGCCTTAGCATTTAAATTTTCCACATTTTCATTTGGAGGAGCCTCACTCTTGGAAAATGATGAGGGAAAAAAAGAGGAATCTTAAATGACTCACTGCGGCACAGGAACGCGGATGACAGCGCCGTCCAGCTCTGGGTTAAGGTTCATCTGACTCTGCTTCAATGCATTCATCACTGCAGGGGCACTCTACAACCAAGAAAACGCATTCATAAACTTGCAGATACCTTAAGAGGAACTCCGCTTTTGTTGAAGAAAAAAAAAAAAAAAAACAACCCTCCCCTTTGGGTGATCTATGTACATTGCAAGGATTGTAACCAATTTTGTGGCAGATTCCTACCTTTTGTTATTCTGGAGAAATAGCTGTTTGGTTGTCTGTGTCCAAGAGCAAAATAAATGTGAATGGGAGTGACTTTATAATTATCAATCAGCAGGGGCTCTAATGAGGAAAGTGGCAGGGTCTGCATCCCTTTAGACAGGATTTTCCCTTTGGACAGGATTTTCCCTTTGGACAGGATTTTCCCTTAGGGGGTATCTTACCAAAAATGAGATTTTGTTGCAGGGGATGCCCAAAATCTGACTTGCATCTTAGTGCAGACCTCTGGGAAAATCAGTGAGCCAATTATACAAGCAGGAAATGACATTTCTAAGGGGGAAAGGGGGGGGGGCTATACCATAATGTATACAGAACACCTCCAGGTTGCCATATTACATTTTACAGAAAATCCCAGCGCTGCAGATTAAAAAAGGAAAAATAATTTTAATAATATTCAATTACAATATGACTTGTGCAGCAATTGTGTATGATACATACATACATACACATACATACATGCATATACATACATACATATACACACATATATAAATTGATTTTTTTTTTTTTTTTTTTTTTTTTTTACATTTCCTATTTTTTTCCCAATGAAAGTGGAGTTACCGTTTCAAGTGTTATTATTCATTCAACCAATTAACTTTGATCCCAGATCACCCTGCACTGGACAATGAAAGGAGAAGCAGCACAGTGACGAGCACATCCCTCTGTCGCTCTGCTCTCTCCTCCTATTAGCATGCTTCTTATCAGCACATGAACCGATTGGGGGTCTTGTATTGCATCTCCCTCTCCTAGTCTGATCTTTGCTGTACAGGGACTGCAAGAGGATACCACCAGGTCACATTCAGGTACTTATGCTGCTTGTGTTTAAAGGGTTACTAAACCCAGGACCCTGCATTCACTGTATCCGCTCTCCACGGACCCCGCATTCACTGTATCTGCTCTCCACGGACCCCGCATTCACTGTATCTGCTCTCCACGGACCCCGCATTCACTGTATCTGCTCTCCCCGGACCCCGCATTCACTGTATCCGCTCTCCACGGACCCCGCATTCACTATATCCACTCTCCACGGACCCCGCATTCACTATATCTGGTCTCCCCGGACCCCGCATTCACTATATCCGCTCTCCACGGACCCCTGCATTCACTATATCCGCTCTCCCCAGACCCCGCATTCACTGTATCCGCTCTCCCCGGACCCCGCATTCACTATATCCGCTCTCCCCGGACCCCTCATTCACTCTATCTGCTCTCCCCGGACCCCGCATTCACTATATCCGCTCTACCCGGACCCCGCATTCACTATATCCGCTCTACCCGGACCCCGCATTCACTATATCCGCTCTACCCGGACCCCGCATTCACTATATCCGCTCTACCCGGACCCCGCATTCACTATATCCGCTCTACCCGGACCCCGCATTCACTATATCCGCTCTCTCCAGGTCCCGCATTCACTATATCCGCACTCCCCAGACCCCGCTTTCACTATATCTGGTCTCCCCGGACCCTGCATTCACTATATATGGTCTCCCCGGACCCCGCATTCACTATATCTGGTCTCCACGGACCCCGCATTCACTATATCTGGTCTCCACGGACCCCGCGTACACTGTATCCGCTCTCCCCGGACCCTGCATTCACTATATCCGCTCTCCACGGACCCCTCATTCACTATATCTGCTCTCCAGACCCTGCATTCACTATATCTGGTCTCCCCGGACCCCGCATTCATTATATCCGGTCTCCCCGGACCCTGCATTCATTATATCCGGTCTCCCCGGACCCTGCATTCACTATATCTGGGGGGTCCGGGGAGACCAGATATAGTGAATGCAGGGTCCGGGGAGACCAGATATAGTGAATGCAGGGTCCGGGGAGAGCGGATATAGTGAATGCAGGGTCCGGGGAGAGCGGATATAGTGAATGCAGGGTCCGGGGAGAGCGGATATAGTGAATGCAGGGTCCGGGGAGACCGGATATAGTGAATGCAGGGTCCGGGGAGACCAGATATAGTGAATGCGGGGTCCGGGGAGACCAGATATAGTGAATGCGGGGTCCGGGGAGACCAGATATAGTGAATGCAGGGTCCGGGGAGACCAGATATAGTGAATGCAGGGTCCGGGGAGACCAGATATAGTGAATGCAGGGTCCTGGGCTTAGTAACACTTTAAAACGATTCTAAAGATTAATTTTTTTTTCCCCGTAATATAACAAACATGTCTATACTTACCTGCTGTGTGCAGTGGTTTTGCAGAGAGCAGCCCAGACCCTTCTCTTCTCGGTTCCCCTGCAGGCTCTCCTGTCTGTCAGGTGCCCCCACAGCAACCAATTTGCTATGGGGGCACCCGCTGTTTCGTGTGTTCATTCTCACACGGAGCCGCGGCTTAGAGCCACCCCCCCATTGCCTGTCTGCCTGTGATTGACCTCACTATTCAAAGTGGACCTTCCCCCTAAATATACACGTATTACCTCTTCCTTTTCCCTCTCTCATATTTGGATATGTAATTATTTGATCATTTTACTAAACTTGTGCTTTTCTGTCTTTTTCACCTATGGAAGATTGACATCCCTTCCCCAATGTGCTGTAGGGCTTTGGGTACTGGCACAGTCCAGGGGTACATCTGCGCTCATGATAGGGGGGTCCCCATTTTGATTTGCCCTTTTTCAAAAATCACACAACTTGATGAGGCTTATCGTACCCATGTAACTCACCTCAGGAAAGCTTGACATGTTGATATGGAAAAGTCGAGGAGACTTCACGGTGATCTGTCCCAGATGACTTATTGGGAATCTGCCATCTTTTGTTGTGACAACAATATGATCAAAAGCACCTGGAAATAAAGTTCAATTTCACTTGTAGCAAGCAAGGCGCATACATACATGTAACAGCACATACGAATCTAGGAAAAGTGTAGGTCTTTTAACCACTTCCGGTCCGGACACTTTCACCCCCTTCCTGACCAGGGCAATTTTCAGCTTTCAGCGCTATCACACTTTGAATGACAATTGCGCAGTCATGCAACACTGTACCCAAATTAATTTTTTACCATTTTTTTGAGACAGATAAAGCTTTATTTTGGTGGTATTTATTCACCGCTGGGATTTTTATTTTTTTTGCTATGTAAATGAAAATGTCCAAAAATTTTGAACAAAAGTGTTTTTTTTAATAAAATTTTGCAAATAAATAATATTTCATCATAAATCTTTGTCAAAATTTATTCCGTTATTTTTTTAGTAAAAAAAACAAAAAAAAACAAAATTAGCTTATAACCAAAAATTATAATTTTTAAACATTTTTTTTTACATTTTTATTTTTTTACATACTGTCACCCTAGCAGTACAGTGTCACCATGGTGACACTGTACTACTTGTGGGGGGTGATGAAGATTTTTTTTTTTTTTTTTTTTACACTGATTGCTTTTACACCCATATAGGATGTAAAAACAATCATTTCTCTTTCTCTCTGTCTGTGTTCTTGCACTCATTGAGAAGTACTGAGTGAGCTGTGATTGGTCACAGCTTGTCACATGGTACAAGGCTGTTGTGAATAGCCTTGTACCATGTGACCTCTGTGATCATTCACAGATTTCACACGTAGTAAGCAATGATGTCACAAGTGACATCTTGCTTACTACTTTGCATGTGATCACTGATTGGCCAATCAGTGATCACATGATCGGGACCTCGTAGAGAGGTCCCGTCCGACGATCGGTGTTTCACTGTGTCCGGAGGACACAGCGGGCACCGGATCGCAGTGCTGCGCGCTCCCAGGGAGCGCGCACAAGCAGGGTGCGGGGAGGCCGTTCATAAACGGCCACCCGACCCTGCACTGCCACCGTCCGGCCGTTTATATGCAACGGCCGGTCGGGAAGTGGTTGAAGCAGAACGTCACCCTCTCAATCAGCATGGACTATATGTAATCCTTATGCTGCTAGCAATAGTAAATACACTGATCAAAAAATAAAGGAACACTTTTTAATCAGAGTCTAGCATCAAGTCAATGAAACCCCTGGGATATTGATCTGGTCAGGTAAGTCGCAGAGGGGGGTGGTAATCAGTTTCAGCTGCTTTGGTATTCATGAAATTAACAAGAGGTGAACTAGATGGGCAACACTGAGACAACCCCAAAAACAGGAATGGTTTATCAGGTGGAGGCCACTGACTTTTTTTCCCTACTCATCTTTTCTGAGTTTTTCTCAAGTTTTGCATTTGGCTAGGGTCAGTGTCACTACTGGTAGCATGAGGCCACACCTGGACCCTACAGAGGTTACACAGGCAGTCCAACTCCTCCAGGAGGGCACATCAATACGTGCCATTGCCAGAAGGTTTGCTGTGTCTCCCAGCACAGTCTCAAAAGCATGGAGGAGATTCCAGGAGACAGGCAGTTACTCTAGGAGAGCTGGACAGGGCGTAGAAGGTCCTTAACCCATCAGCAGGACCGGTATCTGCTCCTTTGTGCAAGGAGGAACAGGATGAGCACTGCCAGAGCCCTACAAAATGACCTCCAGCAGGCCACTGGTGGGAATGTCTCTGACCAAACAATCAGAAACAGACTTCATGAGGGTGGTCTGAGGGCCCGACGTCCTCTAGTGGGCCCTGGGCTCACTGCCCGGCACCATAGAGCTGGATTGGCATTTGCCATTGAACCCCAGAATTGGCAGGTCCACCACTGGCACCCTGTGCTTTTCACAGATGAGAGCAGGTTCACCCTGAGCACATGTGTCAGACGTGAAAGGGTCTGGAGAAGCCGTGGAGAACGTTCTGCTGCCTGTAACATGGTTCAGCATGATGGTGGTGGGTCAGTGATGATCCTGGGAGGCATATCCATGGAGGGACGCACAGACCTCTACAGGCTAGACAATGGCACCTTGACTGCCATTAGGTATCGGGATGAAATCCTTGGATCCATTGTCAGACCCTACACAGTGGGTGCAGTGGATCCTGGGTTCCTCCTGGTGCAGTGGGTCCTGGGTTCCTCCTGGTACAGGACAATGCCCAGCCTCATGTGGGGAGAGTATGCAGGCAGTTCCTGGAGGATGAAGGAATTGATACCATTGAATGGCCCTCACGCTCGCCGGACCTAAATCCAATAGAACACCTCTGGGATATCATGTTTTGATCCATCCAACAACGCCAGGTTGACCTCAGACTGTCCAGGCAAAAATCGCTCCAGATCTCGCAGAGATGCTGGAGGTAGAAAACGAACACAAACTCTGTTCTCCAAAATTGACCGTAGTGGCTCTGATATTAAGGTCCGTCGGCTGCGGCACCCAGGGAAGGTGCGAGACTTTGTCTATATGCTCCTCAAACCACCAGCTGTGTGAATTGGAGTATTATCGTCATGATAAATGGCGCTGTCCTCGGGAAACAATGTCTGCACCATGGGGTGAACATGGTCGGCCAAAATTTTGTACATAATCGCTGGCAGTGAACCTATCTTTCAGGCTGATGATGGGGCCTGCAAGAACACCAAGATATGGCTCCCCAAACCATGATTGCGCCACCACCATGCTTTTCAGTTGGCACAAGACAGTCCTGGTCATAAGTCTTGGGATGGTGTTCATCACACGTAAACACGTCCGGTGGTTTGGAACAGTGTGATGCTCAATTCCTGGGACCATATTACAGTCTTCCATTGATCGATAGACCACCATTTATGGGCGTTTGGCAATTGCAGTTCGCCCATGAATGTTTTGCTTATGGAGTTCCCTCCGCTGAGGGGGCTTTGGAAGACTGAGATTGAGCTCTGCAGTCATGTTTGCAGCAGTTGTTTTCTTATTCCAGGTCACAATCCTGCGCAATGTCCTTTTGACTCTTTCGGTCAGTTTACCATGAGGACCGTGCTGATGCTCATCAGATGACGTTTTCCCAGAAACTGTATATGCAGGGGGGGCATTTGCCTAGGGGGGGCATTTGCCTAGGGCGGCACTTTTAAGGGGGGAAGCAGCATTTTTCAGGGGGGCAGCGTCACCCCCAAAGGAAGGGATGGAAGAAGGGACACATGCACCAGGTGGGATCTGAGAGAGGCTGTGTGCTGCTTGATGGTGTATGCAGAGCCTGACTCATTCCCAGGGATGTCCGGAGCCGTGCAGGTGAGTGTCTTCTCTCTCGCAGGGTCGGGGGCATTGCCAGTGTATGGGAGGCGGTGGTAGAGGAAGGCTCTCTCAGGCGTGGGGGAGGAAGGGGGGTTGTTGGTCGGTGTCAGGGTCTCTCCTTGGGGGGGGGGCAATTTTTGTGTTGCCCAAGGCAGCCCGACACCTAAATACACCACTGTGTATACGCCGCCATAACCTTTGATACTGGACCTGGCGACACGGCAAATAAATTGGCAACTTCAGTCACAGAGGGGTCAGCTAAGCGGCTCCAACAATTTGCCCTCTTTGAAGGTCAGTAAGCTCTGACATGACTCCGTATTAATAGCAACTCATGCAGTGAATGAGGAACATGAGGCTTCCTACCTGCTAGCTAGGTGTCTCATCGCACAGTGGAAGCAAAAGTGTGTTACGTCACTTGCGCTTTCAACACGAAACATGCCGTCACTTTCACGCCTGCAAATCATGGAGAGTTTTCATATTTTTGTCCGACGTCTGTAGTTGTATCACATTTGTATGCGGCCAGAGAATGCGCAAACTACCTGCATCCAAGGGACAAGCCAGGGTCCTAATCAGGTGTAACCACTCCGTGGTGGCGATTTGTATAGAAACAGATTACATTTTGGCTCTAAAATGTACAAAATGTGACTCTTCTAGTCACTTCTGAACATTTCTAGAGCGGGGGTGCTGGTTAGGGTTTGGGGGGGTGCAGAAGAGGAGGTAAAGAGTCTCAAGTCTCATTGTAAGAAACACAAATCTATTCCGCTTCATGCTTGCTGATCTGTAAAATTGAAAAGCAGACAACTGGCTTTTTCCTACAGTATTCATTTTTATTAAGCCGTTCACAAGGGGCGGAGCTTCTACAAAAAGGGTATCGCCATTCACACGTGCTTAGGGCAGAATGGTGCCGAGACCAACAATAGCTGGAGCCGGCGATGTGCCCCATCATGTCGTTACATCAGCAAAAAAAAAAAACATCGCTTACCCGGAGAGGTTCTGATATTCAGGTTTTTGGTAAAGTCTTCTTTCAGGTTGTCCAGAACGGTTCTCATGTCGCACTCCACATCTTTCAGATCGATAATTTCTTCAACTAAAGAAGCGTTGATGCTTATTTTTGCTGAAGCGTGTTTCTGGCTTTTGCCTAAATGAAAAAAAAAAAAAGAAAAAAGAAAAAAAAAAAAGCTTTTAGAACACCGAGGTCTTTACGTATCTTCCTGCCAAAGGTGACAACCGTATTCACACTGGAGATAGGAGACCAGTATAGGAAAAGAATGGGTACCTTTTGGTGGTTATACCGGAGGTGATAACTGCAGCTGCGGGCATCACCCCGTACTGTTTTCTTTTTATTATATCTTTTATTAAATTTTTTATACAAATTTTATATTTTTTATTAAATTTTCTTTATAAAATACACTGCAAAACAACCATATAATTCTTATTACATCATACACATTATCCCCATTCCCTCCCACTACCCCCCTCTCCCAGTGCAAAAATCCCTGTCCAATTTCATCTTACCATCTTTTTCCCCTCCTATTAGTCTAACCATGTACAGTTGTGTTGAAAATAGCAGTCAGACATCACTAACCGTTTAAATCCTCTATGATTGGCTGTTACAGCGATCACATAATCAGGACCCTCTGCTACTGGCTCCTGATCCTCACTGTGTTGGGGACTGCGTGGTCAGCATGTGATAATATATGTGGCAGCAAGGGAGAGGCCCCACTGTCGTACTACCACATACAGTTGTGTTCAAAATAATAGCAGTCAGACATCACTAACCGGATCAATCACTGTTTTTGGTGGAAATGATATTTCTACATGGCAAATAATTTCCTAGCAGGTGTAGTAGAGTAATAGAAATCCAACAGACCCAACAGTCATGACATGCATGCTGCTGATTCTGTGTCATTGAATCACTCATTGAAAGGGGCATGTTCAATATAATAGCAGTGTGGAGTTCTATTAGTGAGGTCATTCATTCTTTGAAAAACAGGTGGCAATTATTGCCCTTATTTAAGGAAGGAAGGCAGCAAATGTTGTACATGCTGGTTACAGTGCATTTCTCTCTGAAATTCTGAGGAAAATGGGTCGTTCCAGACATTGTTCAGAAGCACATCTTACCTTGATTAAAAAGTTGATTGGAGAGGAGAAAACATATAAAGAAGTGCAGAAAATGATCGGCTGCTCAGCTAAAATGATCGCAAATGCTTTAAAATGGCAACCAAAACCTGAAAGACGTGGAAGAAAGTGGAAACTACCATTGGAATGGATAGAAGAATAGCCAAAATGGCGCGGACTCAGACAACAATCAGCTCCAGGAAGACGAAAGAAGGTGTGACGTTCCCTGTGAGGACTGTTACAATTAGAAGACGCCTATGTGAAGCCAAGCTATCTGCAAGAAGCCCCCGCAAAGTCCCACTGTTGGGAAAAAAACGTGTGCTGAAGAGGTTACAATCTGCCAAAGAGCACATTGACTGGCCTAAAGAGAAATGGCGCAACATTTTGTGGACTGATGAAAGTAAGATTGTTCTTTTTGGGTCTAGTGGGCGGAGACAGTTTGTCAGACGACCCCCAAACACTGAATTCAAGCCACAGTACACTGTGAAGACAGTGAAGCATGGTGGTGCAAGCATCATGATATGGGGATGTTTCTCATACTACGGTGTTGGGCCTATTTATCGCATACCAGGGATCATGGATCAGTTTGAATACATCAGAATACTTGAAGAGGTCATGCTGCCTTATGCTGAAGAGGAAATGCCCTTGAAATGGGTGTTCCAACAAGACAACCACCCCAAACACACCAGTAAACGGGCAACATCTTGGTTCCAGACCAACAAGATTGACGTTATGGAGTGGCCAGCCCAACCCCCAGATCTTAATCCAATAGAAAACTTGTGGGGTTACATCAAAAATGCTGTTTCTGAGGCAAAACCAAGAAATAGAGAAGAACTGTGGAATGTCGTCCAATCATCCTGGGCTGGAATACCTGATCACAGGGGCCAGAAGTTGGGCGACTCCATGCAACACAGATGTACAGCAGTTCTCAGAAACAGTGCGACTACAACCAAATATTCATGAAGTCATTCAAAGGAAAGCAAAATCTTCAAACATTTCTCAGTTTATATAGTGAATGTTTGAGTTTGTAAAGAAGAATACAAACACTGTGATTTTTTTGAACCGTCTAATATTCACTTTTCTTCCATTTGTTTAGAGGAACAACACAAATTTGATATATTTTTCTTTATGTTTTGATTTGGAATAGAATGTGTCGTGTTCCCAATGCATTTGTGTGGATGGAAATAAAAGCTATTAGAAGGATTTTCAGCTTTATTCACTTTTTTCAACACACTGCTATTATTTTGAACACAACTGTATATAAATCGATTTAACCATTTAAATTCTCTGACTCTGTTACCGGGGAGGGGGACTTTTCATTCTTAAATATTTTTCTGATGTTTTAAACTCATACCATCTACCCCACATATTTCTAAATGTTCCCATTTCATCTTTCTCCATGTAACAAAGTTCCTCCATCCCCTTAACATATTCAGTTCTGTCTATCCAATCCCTCATTGTTGGAGGGTCCTGGGCCTGCCAAAACGCGGGGATTAAACCTTTTGCCGCGCTAATCAGATGGTATAAGAAGCTATTTTTAGATTGTTTTATTGACATCTCTGTTTTTATAGAAAAGACACACCCACAGATCAATCTGAATAGATGTCCCCCAAATCTCCCGTATATGGTGAATTATCTTTTGCCAAAATACCTGAATTTTTGGGCACTCCCACCATATGTGAGCCATTGTCCCTATTGCCCCACATCCTCTCCAACATAAAAGTGATAGCTCTTCACGCTGTTTATGTGCCACACTCGGTGTGCAATACCATCTAGACAAACATTTAGAATTCATAGTAACTATATTCGTGTTCATCACCCCGTGCATTAACTTCACCCCTTGGCACCGGCGCCTCCTGGCCCTTTAAGGGTCTCAGAAGCCAGGAGGCGGGGTTTAACCACTTGAGCTCCAGAGGATTTACCCCCCTTAATGACCAGGCCTCTTTTTGCTACTCGGCGCTGCACTAATTCAACTGATAATTGCGCGGTCATGCAATGCTGCACCCAAACGAAATTTACGTCCTTTTTTTCACACAAATAGAGCTTTCTTTCAGTGTAATTTGATCACCTGTGCGCTTTTTATTTTTCACGCTATAAACAAAAAAAGGCCAAAAATTTTAAAGAAAAACAATATTTTTTACTTTCAGCTATAAAAAATATATAGTAAACTCAAAGTTGGTTATAAATTTAGGCCAAAATGTATTCTGCTCCATGTTTTTGGTAAAAAAAATCCCAATAAGTGTATATTGATTGCTTTGTGTGGAAGTTATAGCGTCTACAAACTATGGTATAGATACTGCAATTTACGCCATTTTTCTGCTATACAGCGCTGCGCTAGTTTAACGGACAATTGCGCGGTCATGCAATACGGTACATAAATTAAATTTACATCCTTTTTTTCCCCACAAATTGAGCTTTCTTTTGGTGGTATTTGATTGCCTGTGCGGTTTTTATTTTTTGCGCTATAAAAAAAAAAGCCTGACAATTTTGAGGAAAAAAAAACAATATTTTGGAATTTTTGCTATAAAACATGTCCAGTAAAAAAAAAACTGCAAAAATAAAATTTAGTCATAAATTTCTGCCAAGATGCATTCTGCAAAAAAAAAAACCCAATACGTGTAAATTAAGTTTACGTGAAAGCTATAGCGTTTACAAATGGTGGGAAAGATACTGGGATTTTTAGTTTTTTTTTATACTAATAATGGCGGCGATCAGCGAATTATGGCGGCGATCAGGGACTTATGGCAGCGACCAGCAACTTATGGCGGGACTGCGGCGGACATTCTGACATTGGGGGGTACTGACTTAGGGTCACTGACATCCCCAAAAACACTAATACAGTGATCAGTGCAAAAAAAAAAAACACTGACACTGTACTAATGGCAATGGGGAGGAAGGGGTTAACTTTATTTTGCAGGGAAGGGTTATAGGAGTGAGGGGAGTGTTTTACTAGGGGGCGGGGTGTGTACTGGGCGGGACAAGGCTGATCGAGAAAGAGCAACTCTTCTTTCTCGATCAGCTCATCCTCGAGCTGACAGGGAAGTGACAGACAGCACAGCTACTGCAGCTGTGCTCTCTGTCACTGATTGCCGCTGATCGCCGGGACATAGCCGCTAAGGAGCGGCTGTGACCCGGCGACTGACATCTGCGGCGGTGATCGGCGGGACAAATAGGGCGGGCGCGCGCCCCCTATTTGTTTACAAAACACACGTTTTAAAACGTGGTTTTGCCTGTGAGTGCCGCCCTGCCGCTGTATATGTACAGTGGCTGGGCGGCATGCGGTTAAGGGTCGTGTCACCGCCGTGATTCGCCGTCACATGATCGGGAAAGGTCCCGATCGAAAAAGGATATCGGGACCTTTCCGTGAGTACCGGACATGTGTGCTGGAAGTGCGCAGGGCGCGTGCTCTCAGCACATATGTTTTTCTTAATTGCACGCAAATGTGCGGCCGCTCGGCGTCAAGGCCCAGACGCCGGGAGGCCGCACATTTGTGTGCGGCTGGCGCTAAGAGGTTAACCCAGGGGTGGGCAAACTTTTTGACTTGAGGGCCGCAATGGGTTCATATATTGGACCCGGGGGCCGGACCAAGAGTAGATGAATGATGTGTATGTGTCATCCATAGTAAGCATAGTAATTAATCCCCCATATAGTAATTCATCCCCCATAGTAATTCATCCCCCATATAGTAATTCATCCCCCATATAGTAATTCATCCCCCATAGTAATTCATCCCCCATATAGTAATTCATCCCCCATATAGTAATTCATCCCCCCTATAGTAATTCATCCCCCATAGTAATTCATCCCCCATATAGTAATTCATCCCCCCTATAGTAATTCATCCCCCATATAGTAATTCATCCCCCCTATAGTAATTCATCCCCCATATTGTGTCAATTCACTTACCTTTGCTCCGCGCGTTCCTCTCGCCGTGTTCCCGCGCCGTTCCGGTGTAGCATGAAAATCTGTCTCCTATGAGGATCTGTCCCCCTCGACGTATCTGCGCATGTGCCAGTTTCAGGCATTAGCAGCCGATCGGCGATCTCCGGCACATGCGCAGATACGTCGAGGGGGACAGATCCTCATAGGAGACAGATTTTCATGCTACACCGGTCTTCAGGGCGGACTGTGAGAGGAGCCTAGCTCCGCGGGTCGGATTAAAAGGTCCGCCGGGCCGTATACGGCCCGCGGGCCGTAGTTTGCCCATTGCTGGGTTAACCCCTTGATGTCGATGTAACACAAATATGCGGCCTCACAGAACTGGGCTTTTTTCCTTGGGGGCCGCATATTTGTGTACCCGTCTTTGTGCTGGGAGCGCGCCGCACGGCGTGCTCCCAGCACAAAGACTGTGGTGTCACTGAGAGCACCGGGTCCCGTTCTAACGATCGGGGCCCGGACTCCCAATTCCGGGTCACATGATCGCTGTGATAGCCTCTGATCGGCTATCACAGTGAAAATACACTGTACAGCCGGGCCCCCATGTGTTTTTTCTCCCTCTGCGAATGGAGGAGAGAGATACATTGTATCTCTCTAACTCCCAGCATAGAGGGAAAAAAAAAATGTTTGTAGAAAAAAAATATATATATATTAAAAAATAAAGAAAAAATACCTAGATGAAGGTTTGATCTAGTTCAGTGCCAGGGTTAGTGTATGGGTCAAGGTCAAAAAGTCAGTGTCAAACGTCAGGATTAAAAAAAAAAAAAAAAAAAAAGGTATCAGTGTCAGTTAGTGTCAATGTCAGTGTGTTTTAGGTAAAAAAAAAAAAAAAAAAAAAGACAAAATCAAAATGCGCACTATTGTTTCTGGGCTGTACTACGGGTACAAACAACATACAGATATATATGATATTGCTGCAATTGTCAAGAGCTGGAGAATTTATTTTGGGTTGTTCTTTGGTGGTAGGTTATGGTAGTAACAAGAAACACACAGCTAAATTTAAAAAAATATTTTGTTTTTTACTATTTTGGGCCAGTTTTCCTTTCATAATAAAAAAAATCAGGAGATATCCATTACCATTTACCACCAAATGAAAGCCCAATTTGTCCTGAAAAAAATGCGGTATAATTCACCTGAATGTACAAAGTAGTTGTGATGATATGTACGGTTTTACTAACACATGTCAACGTTGCAAAATTGTGCTTAGGCATTAAGATTTGTTTTACCCTTAGGCGTGAAGGGGTTAAACATTTTCCTCTTCCGTTGATCATTAATTTTTGTACCCAATTCTCTTTCCCATCCCTCCAAGAACGACGGGGATCCATCTCCTACCGGTTCAATCAGGATCTTAAAAATCCTAGATGTTATATGTTCACAGCCAGTCTTAGGCTCCATGTACACTGCGGCTGATAAATTCACGTTTAGGAGCTTTTCTGCGTTTTTTTCAGCAGCCCCTGAACTCTCCCTAATGTTTTCCTATGTGTCCGTGTACACATCGTCGTTTACAGGCAGTTGCGTTTACAGTCGTTTTTTGAATGCACCAAACTTGCGTTCAGGAGTAGATTTTATCAGCATTTCAAACATCAAACGCTTGTAAACGCGGCTAGCATTTGGAAACTTTTTTAAACTCTTCCATTTCCAGATGCTGTCCAGAGCCTTTTTTCATCATGAGAAATGCATGCAAAGCGTTTTCCCGGTACTCAAATGGACCCGGTACACCATACTTTGAGGTTTCGCATGAAAGAAAATATATTAGATGCTGCTGCAATAATTTCTGCACAGAAATGAGCCGGAACACATCCAAACACCACAAAAAAAACAGATAATCTCAACAAATACTGCTCTCTCTGCTTCTGCTCTCTTGATTTCTCTCAAAATGTCTGAAATAGTTAATAATTTACCATTTTCTAGTGCATTCTGGAAGTTCTCCGGTGCTTATCTTTAAAAAAACGCTCATAAATGCGGTATGCAAACGCGGCAAAACTGACGTTCTTTAACCTGCGTTTTCCTGCTGTCAATTTCCAGCGTTCAGAAGAGCTCTCCAAATGCACCGTGTACATGGAGCCTTGGAGCGCAACAGTTTTTCAAATGGGAGCATGTCTCCCGTCGCCCTCAGCGGCCGAGGGTGCGTTGAGACAAAAATGTCCCAAATGGCAGTATCTCAATTCATCTAAAACAGAAAAAAAAAAATCACTTTTCTTCTTTAATTCATGAAAAGTGCATAACTTCCCCTTTCTCTACTACATCTCCCAAACGTGCATTTCTATGTTTAACCCCTTCTCACCGGCGCCTCCCGGCCCTTTAAGAGTTTCAGACGCTGGAAGGCGGGGCGGGTGGGGCGTGGTTTAGGGATCATGTGACCGCTGTGACGGTCTCCCAAACGTGCATTTGTATGTTTAACCCCTTCCCGCCGGTGCCTTCCAGCCCTTTAAGAGTTTCAGACGCTGGGAGGAGGGGCGGGTGGGGCGTGGTTTAGGGATCATGTGACCGCCGTGGCACGTCATCACGGCGGTCACATGATCGGGAAAGGTCCCGATCGAAAGAGCAGATCGGGACCTTTCCGTGAGTACCAGACATATGTGCTGGGAGCGCGCAGAGCGAGCGCTCTCAGCACATATGTTTTTTGTTACATGAACGCAAATGTGCGGCCGCTCGGCGTCTAGGCCCAGACGCCGGGAGGCCACACATTTGTGTGCGGCCGGCGTGAAGGGGTTAAACTGTCCTGTTTTCTTTTCTTCTTGTACAGGCAATCGGAGCGGCTAACTAGCTGCTCGATTGCTTGTACAAGCAGCGAGAGGGGGTGTCCCCCCTGACACCTTCCACGGCTCTCTCAGTAGTTTCCCTCCCGTCGGGAGTCCCGAGTGATCAGTCGGCACGTCCCCCAGCTGGCTGGACAGCCGAACAAAGCTGGAATCGGCTTTGATCTGCTCTCCTTTATAGTAAACCAGAAGCCTGACATCACTTCCGGTTCATTCTTGGCGCTATTTTTAAAAATCTAAAAGCATTCAAAAACACTGATCTTGGCGTTTCAAATGCTTTCAAGTGCGGAGGAGGAATTTATAGACTCCAGATCCCTCCATAAAGAGTACCTGTCACTGCCTGTTACTGTCACAAGGGATCTTTACATTCCTTGTGACAGCAATAAAATTGCTAAAAAACGAAAAATTAAGCGCACCCCCCCCCCCCCAGGTGAATGCATGCATCGGTGCCACACGCATGCAAACAGCGATCGTTCCACACATGTGAGGTATCGCCGCGAGCATTAGATCTTGGCCAGTAATTCTAGCACCAGATCCCCTCTGTAAACCTGTAAAGGTTTTTAAAAGTCTCACCTATAAACAGAAAACTTTCATTTAGAGCCGTTGCACAGGCGTGCGCAATTTTAAAGCGTGACATCTTTGGTATCTATTTATTCAGCGTAACATCATCATCTATATTTTACAAAAAATTGGGTATTTTTTTTTTTTTTAAGTGTATATTTTCCCAATAATTGCATTTGAAAAACCGCTGCGCACATACCGTGGGACATAAAAAAAAAAAAAAAAAAAAGGCAAAAAACGCCAATTTATTCTCTAGGGTCTCTGCTTTAAAAAAAGCAAATAGCAAATAGAAATGTAAACAAAAAGCGCCAGAAATGGCTTGGGGCTGAAGTGGTTAAAGACCAGCAGACAGACCCAGTGATGACATTGCTGGGTCTCAGAGGAGGCATTTCTTGAAAACAAAACAATTTGATTCACAAATTTGAATTGAAATGTTTATCGGGGGGGGGGGGGGTGGAAGGGTGGCTTGTCTGCATTTCCTGCACACCACGCCAGCACTGAGGTGTGAACTGAGCACACAGACAGCAATTGTTTTCTGTGCATCCTTGGGGTGATTGGTGTTGATGAGGTGCATAAATAATGCCAGCCACCCCATAGTGTGAGTGGGCCCTAAATCAGATAAACACATTTCAGGTGTATGGAAAGAAAAAGTGTTACTACAGATTGTCTAACAGATTGTTTTCTTTATAAAGCAGCCACAGCGTGAGTAGAAAAGCCTGTCTCCTGCCAGCATGCTGCAGAGAAGAACTCATGTTATCTGGAGGGAAGCAGTGGTCTCTCTGCAGAGGTCTGACACACCCTCTGAGTCAGTGGCAAAATCTCCAATCAGCTGAGAGCATAAGCTTTTCTGAATACGGGTCATAAGTTTGGAACAGGGGGCTCCAATCTTTCCATACAAAGGGCCACTTGACTGTCTTTAAGACTTTAAGAGGTTTTTAAAAATTTAGACCATGCCCCATCGTTGGTATAAGTGGGAGGAATAGTGCCCCATCGTTGGTATAAGTGGGAGGAATAGTGCCCCATCGTTGGTGTCAGTGGGAGGAATAGTGCCCCATCGTTGGTGTCAGTGGGAGGAATAGTGCCCCATCGTTGGTGTCAGTGGGAGGAATAGTGCCCCATCGTTGGTGTCAGTGGGAGGAATAGTGCCCCATCGTTGGTGTCAGTGGGAGGAATAGTGCCCCATCGTTGGTGTCAGTGGGAGGAATAGTGCCCCATCGTTGGTGTCAGTGGGAGGAATAGTGCCCCATCGTTGGTGTCAGTGGGAGGAATAGTGCCCCATCGTTGGTGTCAGTGGGAGGAATAGTGCCCCATCGTTGGTGTCAGTGGGAGGAATAGTGCCCCATCGTTGGTGTCAGTGGGAGGAATAGTGCCCCATCGTTGGTGTCAGTGGGAGGAATAGTGCCCCATCGTTGGTGTCAGTGGGAGGAATAGTGCCCCATCGTTGGTGTCAGTGGGAGGAATAGTGCCCCATCGTTGGTGTCAGTGGGAGGAATAGTGCCCCATCGTTGGTGTCAGTGGGAGGAATAGTGCCCCATCGTTGGTGTCAGTGGGAGGAATAGTGCCCCATCGTTGGTGTCAGTGGGAGGAATAGTGCCCCATCGTTGGTGTCAGTGGGAGGAATAGTGCCCCATCGTTGGTATCAGTGGGAGGAATAGTGCCTCATCATTGGTGTCAGTGGGAGGAATAGTGCCCCATCGTTGGTATCAGTGGGAGGAATAGTGCCCCATCATTGGTATCAGTGGGAGGAATAGTGCCCCATCATTGGTATCAGTGGGAGGAATACTGCCCCCATCATTGGTGTCAGTGAGAGGAATAGTGTCCCATCATTGGTATCAGTGGGAGGAATAGTGCCCCATCATTGGTGTCAGTAGGTGGAATAGTGCCCCATCATTGGTATCAGTGGGAGGAATAGTGCCCCATCATTGGTGTCAGTAGGTGGAATAGTGTCCCATCATTGGTATCAGTGGGAGGAATAGTGCCCCATCATTGGTGTCAGTAGGTGGAATAGTGTCCCATCATTGGTATCAGTGGGAGGAATAGTGCCCCATCATTGGTATCAGTGAGAGGAATAGTGTTCCATCATTGGTGTCAGTGGGAGGAATAGCGCCCCATCATTGGTGTCAGTGGGAGGAATAGAGCCCCGTCATTGGTATCAGTGGGAGGAATAGTGTCCCATCATTGGTATCAGTGGGAGGAATAGTGTCCCATCATTGGTGTCAGTGGGAGGAATAGCGCCCCATTATTGGTGTCAGTGGGAGGAATAGCGCCCCATCATTGGTGTCAGTGGGAAGAATAGAGCCCCATCATTGGTATCAGTGGGAGGAATAGTGCCCCATCATTGGTGTCAGTGGGAGGAATAGTGCCCCATCATTGGTGTCAGTGAGAGGAATAGTGTCTCATCACAGGCAAACAAAGGGCTGCATCTGGCCCGCGGGCCACAGTTTGGAGACCACTGCTTTAGAGAAAAACAGCCTCAAAATTGAAATCAGCATATCTGTGTTAGACACCCCCCCCCCCCCGTCCACACACCCCTTAAGTATATTAGTCTTAGTTTAATGGAACACAACTCACCTTTGCTGCTTTTGGCAGCCAGCTGTCTACTCAGACAGGCCCCGGGGAGCTGTTGCTGTCGGACCAGGAGTGCCGCTTTCCAGGAGCACGCCGCCACGGATCTCAGCTGCTGTAGCGCCAGCCCAAACTTTCCCAAACCCATCAGTGCCATGGCAGGATCTCGGCTGTAATGATTCGGCAAAACGCAGAGGATGAGATTTCTGTAGAAGAAAGGAACGCTGCGATGATTATTCATGGTGACAACCCCGCTGGGGATGCTAAGCTATGGTGGTAAAAAGAGACAAAGTCACCACACCCAATCCATGAACTTGGAATGGAGGTGTCGCTCTGTAATATTCGGGTCCAAATACTAATTTATTTCAGTGATAGATTGTCTGCAACGCGTTTCGGGGAATATAACTCCCTTCATCAGGGCGTACAATGTATGAGGGCTCAGCCATGACAACGTCGCTGGATGTTAGAATCAGTGATGCACTGATGCCGATACCAAGTATTTTCATGAGTACTTGTAAAAACACTACTAATACCTTAACCGATACTTTACACCGTGCGATTGGCGCTAATGGATGCAAATCGCACCGCAAAAGATTAGCATGCGATTCAAACAGGAAAGCGATTTCTTTCTTTCCTCCCCTTGCAGAGATGGCAGTTCAGGCTAGACGGCATCTGATTGGTCAGCAGCTGGTAGTATTTTCACAAGTAATTAATAAATACTCCGTATTGAATCGCATTCCTGTTCAAATCGCACCGCGGCGTGATTTGAACAGGAAGGCGATTTCTTTCTTTCCTCCCCTTGCAGAGATGACAGTTCGGGCTAGACGGCGTCTGATTGGTCAGCAGCTGGTAGTATTTTCACAAGTAATCAATAAATACTCCGTATTGAATCGCATTCCTGTTCAAATCGCACCGCGGCGTGATTTGCGTCCATTAACGCAAATCGCACAGCAAAGACTAGCATGCGATTTGAACAGGAAGGCGATTTCTTTCTTTCCTCCCCTTGCAGAGATGACAGTTCAGGCTAGACGGTATCTGATTGGTCAGCAGCTGGTAGTATTTTCACGAGTAATCATGAAAATACTCCATATTGAATAATATAAATACTGTATAATTCCTGTTCAAATCGCACCGCGGCGTGATTTGCGCCCATTAGCACAAATCGCACCGCAAATGTTAGCATGCGATTTGAACAGGAAGGAGATTTCTTTCTTTCCTTCCCTTGCAGAGATGACAGTTCAGGCTAGACGGCATCTGATTGGTCAGCAGCTGGTAGTATTTTCACAAGTAATCAATAAATACTCCGTATTGAATCGCATTCCTGTTCAAATTGCACTGCGGCGTGATTTGCGTCCATTAATGCAAATCGCACCGCAAAGATTAGCATGCGATTTGAACAGGAAGGGGATTTCTTTCTTTCCTCCCCTTGCAGAGATGACAGTTCGGGCTAGACGGCGTCTGATTGGTCAGCAGTTGGTAGTATTTTCACAAGTAATCAATAAATACTCCGTATTGAATCGCATTCCTGTTCAAATCGCATGCGATGCAATTTGCGTTCGCAAAGTATCACTACTCGGTATCGGCGAGTACTTGACTGAAAGTATCGGTACTCATACTCGCTGATAAAAACCCCGGTTATCGGTAGATTCCTAGTTTGAATGTTACAGGTTATCCCAGGTTCTGTCAGCAGTTGGCATCGATGGTTGAAGCTGGAGGATGATCATGACGGGCAGGCAGCTAGCTAGCTGGGGGGGGGCAGCAATGGCGCCCTGGGTATTGATGACAAAATTTGCATGACAACTACGCAGGGGCAGTAAGGGTCCCTAAGAGGGTGACAAGTGCGGAAAAGTGCCTGGTCCCAACAAGGCTTCCTAACAGAGGACGCCATGATTTTGCAAAGAGCAAGGAGCGTTCAGAAAGTTGTGTTTGCAAATGCGGCCAATGAGGCGATCCATGCGCACGGCGCAGGTAAACCTTGGGCTTTAAATCTGCAGCTTTTACCAAAATATACCCTGGCGATCCTGCCAAGAAGGGCCTGGTTCAGGCGCTTCCTGTCACAGGTGACAACCGTATCCCAAATGTGCTCCTGCGTTGTCACATGGGTCCCCCTGGACACTACAAGCAGGCGGGCTGACACATATTGTACAAGCATGGTCCACCGTTGTCACTATGGGGAATGATGGACTATGGGGGACATGGCAGACAGGAAGTGGCTGGAGATCAGCAGCACCGAATATATATATATATATACACACACATACTATATATATGACACAAATATATATACATACACATCCCCCCCCCATTGGAAATATAAATCAGTCACCCCATACCCAGCCCCCCAGTCCCTGTCCCCTCATTCAGAGTCCCCTCCATGCAGTCACCTCTTCCCCAGGACACTTCCAGGCTCTGGTAATGTCATCAGCCCTCGCCGTGAGGAAGGAGGTCGCGCTGCGATGACGTCAGCGGCTCGGCTGGGAGGATGATCGGCTGAACAGAGGGCCTCCCCGGTAAGCAGAGCCCGGGGTGGTGGGAAGGTGTATGGTGGGGGGGGGAGGGAGCGGTTTATGAGGGATATTTGGGGTCTGTATGCATTGTAAAGGGAAAAGTCCGGGGTCTTGACCTCCTGAGGGAGTTGTTGAAGGACTACAAGCCCCAGCAGGCCTAAGTAGGGACTGGTGATTGTGTGGCCCTCTCTCCCGGGGGCCCCTGTGTTGTCCCTGTCTGGAGCTCAGTGTTTCCTGGTCTATGTTATTGTGCTTCTTCTGATGGTAAATATGGGTGTAGTAGTTCTTAAAGGGGCAGAAACATTAATCGGCAATCTGTGCTGCGGTCCCCGGAGCTCCCCCGTATTGTCTGCGGTCCCCGGAGCTCCCCCTTTTTGTCTGCGGTCCCCGGGAGCTCCCCCGCATTGTCTGCTGTCCCCGGGAGCTCCCCCGTATTGTCTGCTGTCCCCGGGAGCTCCCCCGTACTGTCTGCGGTACCTGGGAGCTCCCCCTTTTTGTCTGCGGTCCCCGGGAGCTCCCCCGTATTGTCTGCGGTCCCCGGGAGCTCCCCCGTATTGTCTGCTGTCCCCGGGAGCTCCCCCGTATTGTCTGCTGTCCCCGGGAGCTACCCCGCATTGTCTGCAGTCCCCGGGAGCTCCCCCGTATTGTCTGCGGTCCCCGGGAGCTCCCCCGCTTTGTCTGCGGTCCCCGGGAGCTCCCCCGCATTGTCTGCGGTCCCCGGGAGCTCCCCCGCATTGTCTGCGGTCCCTGGGAGCTCCCCCGTATTGTCTGCGGTCCCCGGAGCTCCCCCGTATTGTCTGCGGTCCCCGGGAGCTCCCCCGTATTGTCTGCGGTCCCCGGGAGCTCCCCCGTATTGTCTGCGGTCCCCGGGAGCTCCCCCGTATTGTCTGCGGTCCCCGGGAGCTCCCCCGTATTGTCTGCGGTCCCCGGGAGCTCCCCCGTATTGTCTGCGGTCCCCGGGAGCTCCCCCGTATTGTCTGCGGTCCCCGAGAGCTCCCCCGTATTGTCTGCGGTCCCCAGGAGCTCCCCCGTATTGTCTGCGGTCCCTCTGAGCTCCCCCGTTTTGTCTGCGGTCCCCGGGAGCTCCCCCGTATTGTCTGCGGTCCCCGGGAGCTCCCCCGTATTGTCTGCGGTCCCCGGGAGCTCCCCCGTATTGTCTGCGGTCCCCGGGAGCTCCCCCGTATTGTCTGCGGTCCCCGGGAGCTCCCCCGTATTGTCTGCGGTCCCCGGGAGCTCCCCCGTATTGTCTGCGGTCCCCGGGAGCTCCCCCGTATTGTCTTCGGCCCCGGGAGCTCCCCCGTATTGTCTGCGGTCCCCGCGGCTCCCTTGTATTGTCTGCGGTCCCCGCGGCTCCCTTGTATTGTCTGCGGTCCCCGAGGCTCCCCCGTATTGTCTGCGGTCCCCGAGGCTCCCCCGTATTGTCTGCGGTCCCTGCGGCTCCCCCGTATTGTCTGCGGTCCCCGGGGCTCCCCCGTATTGTCTGCGGTCCCTGCGGCTCCCCCGTCTTGTCTGCGGTCCCCGGAGCTCCCCCGTATTGTCTGCGGTCCCTGCGGCTCGCCCGTATTGTCTGCGGTCCCTGCGGCTCGCCCGTATTGTCTGCGGTCCCTGCGGCTCGCCCGTATTGTCTGCGGTCCCCGGGAGCTCCCCCGTATTGTCTGCGGTCCCCAGAGCTCCCCCGTATTGTCTGCGGTCCCCGCGGCTTCCCCGTATTGTCTGCGGTCCCCGGAGCTCCTCCGTATTGTCTGCGGTCCCCGCGGCTCCCCCGTATTGTCTGCGGTCCCCGGAGCTCCCCCGTATTGTCTGCGGTCCCTGAGGCTCCCCCGTATTGTCTGCGGTCCCTGCGGCTCCCCCATCTTGTCTGCGGTCCCCGGGAGCTCCCCCGTCTTGTCTGCGGTCCCCGGAGCTCCCCCGTATTGTCTGCGGTCCCTGCGGCTCCCCCGTATTGTCTGCGGTCCCTGCGGCTCCCCCGTATTGTCTGCGGTCCCTGCGGCTCCCATGTATTGTCTGCGGTCCCCGGAGCTCCCCCGTATTGTCTGCGGTCCCCGCGGCTCCCCCGTATTGTCTGCGGTTCCCGGAGCTCCCCCGTATTGTCTGCGGTCCCCGCGGCTCCCCCGTATTGTCTGCGGTCCCTGCGGCTCCCATGTATTGTCTGCGGTCCCCGGAGCTCCCCCGTATTGTCTGCGGTCCCCGCGGCTCCCCCGTATTGTCTGCGGTTCCCGGAGCTCCCCCGTATTGTCTGCGGTCCCCGCGGCTCCCCCGTATTGTCTGCGGTCCCCGGAGCTCCTCCGTATTGTCTGCGGTCCCTGCGGCTCCCCCGTCTTGTCTGCGGTCCCCGGGAGCTCCCCCGTCTTGTCTGCGGTCCCCGGGAGCTCCCCCGTCTTGTCTGCGGTCCCCGGAGCTCCCCCGTATTGTCTGCGGTCCCTGAGGCTCCCCCGTATTGTCTGCGGTCCCTGCGGCTCCCCTGTATTGTCTGCGGTCCCTGCGGCTCGCCCGTATTGTCTGCGGTCCCCGGAGCTCCCCCGTATTGTCTGCGGTCCCTGAGGCTCCCCCGTATTGTCTGCGGTCCCTGCGGCTCCCCCGTATTGTCTGCGGTCCTTGCGGCTCCCCCGTATTGTCTGCGGTCCTTGCGGCTCCCCCGTCTTGTCTGCGGTCCCCGGGAGCTCCCCCGTCTTGTCTGCGGTCCCCGAGAGCTCCCCCGTATTGTCTGCGGTCCCCGGGAGCTCCCCCGTATTGTCTGCGGTCCCTGGAGCTCCCCCGTATTGTCTGCAGTCCCAGGAAGCCTGTCTGTCATGAAGCTATATATAATATATCATTATAATTTATGATATCATAATAATATACTTCTATAATAGTAATAATATAATTAACAATATTTTTAAAATCAATATAGTAATGTAACAGTACAATAATTACCACAATAGTCATATAATTATATTATAATGAATGAATAATGTAATAATAGAATTGTAATATAATTAATGATATTATGATATTGATTGATATAATTTATAACATAGTAATACAATAATTAATAACATAATAGTAATATAATTGATATAATATTTAATATAATAATGACATAGTGTAATAATATAATGATATAATAGTAATAATATAATAATTAACTATATTATTATAATATAGTGATTAACCATATTATAATGAATAATAATACAATAATTAATAACATACTTGTAATATAAATATACAGTACTATAATAATATAAAAATAAATAATGTAATGAAATAATATTATAATAATAATATAATAATTAAGGATACTATTCTAATAATATAGTGGTTAATTAACAATATAATAATTTATAATATAAAATAATCATATAATAGTAATACTGTAATAATTGATCTATTAATCTAATCATGATATAGTAGTAATAATGCTATATTAATATTATAGTGATTAATAACATAATAAAATAGTAATACTAATAATATAATAATTGATATCATAATAAAAATATAATAATATTTTACCAATGAATAATATAATAATAATATAATTTATATTGTAATAATAATAAAAATATAATAATATTTTACCAATGAGTAATATAATAGTAATAATATAATTTATATAATAATAATAAAAATATAATATTTTACCAATGAGTAATATAATAGTAATAATATAATTTATATAATAATAATAAAAATATAATATTTTACCAATGAGTAATATAATCGTAATAATATTTATATCGTAATAATAATAAAAATATAATAATATTTTACCAATGAGTAATATAATAGTAATAATATAATTTATATAATAATAATAATAATAATAAAAATATAATATTTTACCAATGAGTAATATAATCGTAATAATATTTATATCGTAATAATAATAAAAATATAATAATATTTTACCAATGAGTAATATAATAGTAATAATATAATTTATATTGTAATAATAATAAAAATATAATAATATTTTACTAATAAATAATATAATAGTAATAATATAATTTATATAATAAAAATATAATAATATTTTACCAATGAGTAATATAATAATAATACAATTTATATCATAATAATAATCAAAATATAATATTTTACTAATGAACAATATAATAGTAATAATATAATTTATATCATAATAATAATAATATAATAAAAAGATAATATTTTACCAATGAATAATATAATAATATAATTTATATCATAATAATAATAAAAATATAATAATAATATTTCACTAATGAATAATATAATAGTAATAATATAATAATTGTAATATTATCTTTCTATTTGATATTTGGTTCATTTAGTTTTGAAAGGATAAGTTTACCTTTTTGACAAAAACAATAAATGCACACTTTTTGCAAGTAAAAAAAATGTGCATTTATTCTTTTTGTCTGCAGGAGCGTGGAAAGCATTGCAGCGGGGATCAGTAGATGGCTGGTGCCACGCAGGTCTCCTGCAGACCTGTCAGAATATCTGCTTGCCGTACGGGATGTATGAACAAGCAGATCTACAGACAGGAAGCTTCAATGAACTACTACGGCGCTCCTCAGCACCATGATAGTTCATTGAAAACTACAAGCTGACAGCCGCTAAGGCTGCTGGGACTTGTAGTGCATTGATTCATGGATTGAATGACGTGGCTGTGTGGGCGGAGCCCCATTTGGCTGTGCTGTTTTCAAATCTGACAGTAGGGGGAGAGGTCAGGGGGAGGGGGCGGCTGCTGCTCTGGGAGGGGAGGGGGCGGCTGCTGCTCTGGGAGGGGAGGGGGCGGCTGCTGCTCTGGGAGGGGAGGGGGCGGCTGCTGCTCTGGGAGGGGAGGGGGCGGCTGCTGCTCTGGGAGGGGAGGGGGCGGCTGCTGCTCTGGGAGGGGAGGGGGTGGCTTCTGCTCTGGGAGGGGAGGGGGCGGCTGCTGCTCTGGGAACATGTTACATGCTCCACCCTAAAACTAGATGTAACATGTAACTTGTTCCCAAAGGTGAGCTTCTCCTTTAAATGCAGCCAGCAGGAAGACCCTTTTTATATGAGCCAGCATCGCCTCCTGCAATCTCCTTTACAGCAGCACTCAGACTGGGGGTGAGGTGTATAGGGCCGAGACCCCGTTCACATTGGGAGATATGAAATCACAGGCAGAATTGCGGTAAAACGCGCTGCGCATGTTTGAGCTCCCTTATCCTTATCGCGCCTCCCTTTGCGTGACGCGCGTATAAATCACCCTTTCAGCAGCGCAAGCGTTAACTGTCGTGATCTCTGAGCAGGGCCCGAATGGAAACGCATTGACAAGGAGCTGGCTGATAGGAGGAGAGAACAGAGGAATGTCCGCATCAGTCTGCTGCTGTGTGACGGGGCGGTGTAAATCTCAGGACTGGATGGACAGCTTTCCCTGTTGGATTCCTTCCTCTTTGCGGGTGAGTCTCGGTAGTCAGATGTGATGATGTGAGGCAGGGGTGTCAAACTGGGCGGCCCTCCGGCTGCTGCCAAACTACAAGTCCCATCATGCCTCTGCCTTTGGAAGTCATGCTTGTAACTGTCAGTCTTGCAATGCCTCATGGGACTTGTAGTTTGGCAACAGCTGGAGAGCCGCCGGTTTGACACCTGTGAGTTACAAGAGGCCGGACATGTATGTGTTAATGCGGAGCGCGCGGGCCAAGTTGTCCAAATAAACAGGAACATCCGCTTTCCCCAGGAAGATGCGAGGATCAGGCCTGCTCTTCGTACCAACCCCCCCCCCCCCTCCCCCGTCCTGATCCCACCCGCCAGACCATGTAATCGCTGTAAACAATGGTTTGTATGGGGAGCGGTTTTTGTCCCGCCGGCCGTTTCTTGGCCCGCGATTCGCAGTCCTGGTCTCCCCGAGACGACGGGGAATATTCCAGGGGGAGGGGATCTGATGGAGAACAGAATGTATGGATGACACATTACATGCAATCTGATTTCAATCTCAGTTTCCAGCAGAACAGAACCAGACTTACCTCGTGTGCTCCGCTCACGCAATCCGCGCTAATGATCTCTGACGAACTGCAGCCCTCCGCCGCTAATCACACGTCCCCTCCGCTCCTCCTCATCATCACCAGACAGATGCTGATCAACGCCGTGCAGGCTCAGCAAAAATAGGATTTAAAGTGGAGCTGTCATCGGGCACGCTCAGTAATGTCATTCAGACAGCTTTATTGACACTGCCCGCCCCCAGCGCGTTTCGTCTTCCTGGGCTCTCTGACACCTGATGAGACTCCAGAGCGGTGACACTTCTGATGCGTCGGTGTTTCACTTCCATTCATTGCGTCCCACTGAGATCACAGAACTTCCCCCTGACGATGCCTTCGTTTTCTTTTCTCACCGGAGGCATGTTTGTTCAGGCATCATCCAGGGTCGCCTTCTACAGCAGGGCTTGACAAATGTGCTTTTTTTTTTTTTTTTTTTAAATTTAGCGTAGTGTGGGTTGTCAGCGACTGGTGCAAGGCAACTTTTTGGTGACAAGCTTCGTGCAATGCGATTCGCCGCGCAACAACCACAGCAAAACCGCGCCATTGAAGAGAATGGAACCTGAACCTACATTTTGCGATCTCTGCGATTCTGCCTGGGTGTGAATGGAGGCGCCCTGGTTCACACGTAAGCGATTCTGGATGCGTTTTCAAACTCGCAGATTCGCGTGACAGGCTGGATATTAGGTGTTCCTTTATTGAGGTGGTTCACACAGATGCCATTCATATGCATTTTTGAGCGCCATTACGAAAAGGGTCGTGTGCGATTTTTGTAGCGGGGTGTTCCAGGCTCGCAAGCGATAGAGTCAATGGGGGGGGGGTATTGCATTGAAGTCAATGGGGGTGTTTTTGCATTGAAGTCAATGGGGGCGTTTTTACATTGAAGTCAATGGGGGGGCATTTTTGCATTGCAGTCAGGGGGAGGAATTTTTGCATTGCAGTATATGGGGGGGGGGGGCATTTTTGCATTGAAGTCAATGGGAGGTGTTTTTGCATTGCAGTCAATGGGAGGTTACTTTGCATTGAACTCAATGGGCGGCAGCAGTGCTTTGACGTCTATGGGAGGCGACTTTGCATTGAAGTCAGTGGGAGGCGACTTTGCATTGAAGTCAGTGGGAGGCGACTTTGCATTGAAGTCAGTGGGAGGCGACTTTGCATTGAAGTCAGTGGGAGGCGACTTTGCATTGAAGTCAGTGGGAGGCGACTTTGCATTGAAGTCAATGGGAGGCGTCTTTGCATTGAAGTCAATGGAGGCGTCTTTGCATTGAAGTCAATGGGAGGCGTCTTTGCATTGAAGTCAATGGGAGGCGTCTTTGCATTGAAGTCACTGGAAGGCGTCTTTGCATTGAAGTCACTGGAAGGCGTCTTTGCATTGGCGTCGATGGGAGGCGTCTTTGCATTGGCGCCGATGGGAGGCGTCTTTGCATTGGCGTCGATGGGAGGCGTGTTTGCATAGGCGTCGATGGGAGGCGTGTTTGCATAGGCGTCGATGGGAGGCGTCTTTGCGTAGGCGTCGATGGGAGGCGTCTTTGCGTAGGCGTCAATGGGAGGCGTCTTTGTGTTGGCGTCAATGGGAGGCGTCTTTGTGTTGGCGTCAATGGGAGGCGACTTTGCATTGGGGTCAATGGGAGGCGACCTGGTTAACGTGATCATTAGGGTTGGATGCCATGTAGGCAGCAGTTATGCTCGCCCTTCAGAGGATTTACCACCTCGTCCTGACCAGGCCATTTTTTTTGCGAAACGGCGCTGCATTACTTCAACTGACAATTGCGCGGTCATGCGACGCCTGTACGTAAATTTAATTTCTGTCATTCCCCCCCCCCCACAAACAGAGCTTTCTTTTGGTGGTATTTGATCGCCTGTGTGTTTTTATTTTTATGCGCTATAAACCAAAAAAAAAAGGCCAACCATTTTGAAAAAAAAACAATATTTTTGACTTTTTGCTATAAAACATGTCCAGTATAAAAAATTTAAAAAATCTAATTTCGTTTTAAATTTAGGTCAAAATGTATTCTGCAACATGTCTTTGTTAAAAAAAAAAATCCCAATACGTGCAAATTAATTTGGTTACGTGAAAGTTACAGCATCTACAAATGGCGGTATAGATAATGGAATTTTTTTTTTTCCTACTAGTAATCAGCGACTTTTAGCAGGACTGCGGCGGGCATTCTGACACTGGGGGGAACTAAATTGGTGTCAGTGACACCAATACAGTGATCAGTGGTAAAAAAAAAAAAAAAACAGCACTGACACTGTACTAATGGCACTGGACAGGAAGGGGTTAATGTGAGGGGCGATCAAAGGGTTAACTGTGCGATGGGCGTGTCTTACTAGGGGGTGGGGGGGGTTGGGCGTACTTCACAGTAAACCACAATGATCGGGATTGGCTGTGCTCAGCCATCCCGAGCAGTGTGCCCAAACTGACAGGGAGGAGGGTTGTTGGTAAACAATGCAGCTCTCCTCCCTGTCGGTGATCGTCTATAGTCAATGGGGAAATGACTAACTGCCACTGACATCCCCAGTGACACCAATGCAGTGATCAGTGCTAATAAAAAGCACTGACACTGTACTAACAGCACTGGGCAGGAAGGGGTTAACTTTTGGGGCGATCAAAGGGTTAACTGTGTGCTGTGTTTTACTAGGGAGACATGCTGTGCAGAGAGATACACAGCAGCATGTCCATGCTGACAGGGGAGAGACCTTCGTTGTTTACACACGGGTCTCTCCCCTGTCGGTTTTACCCGACGATTGCTGAGTGCCGGTTTGTGACCCTGTGATTGACATTTGTAGCCGCCAACAGCAGCGCGGGTAGGGAGGCGCGTGCACCCCCTACACGGAAATGCAAATCACACACACACATATATATAAAATAAATATTAATACATATAATAAATATATATACAGGGGTTAATGTGAGGGGCGATCAAAGGATTAACTGTGTATAGGAAGTGTTTTACTAGGGGGTGGGGTGGGGGGGTGCTTCACTGTAAGCACACTGATCAGGATGGCCATCCCGAGCTGACAAGGAGGAAGAATGTAAACAAAACAGTCTTCCTCCGCATCGGTGATTGTCGCTAATCACCGGGCGTCGGCGGGTAATCACCGGCCAGGACCCAGTGACTGACATCCGCGGCCGCGAATGGCATAGCGGGAAGGGCACGCGTGCACGGCTCGCGCGCACCCCCTACCTGGGAATGAAAACCACGTGTATATATGTGATTTTGCGCACCCGTGCCACTGTGTAGCAGTATATCTGCTATACGGCGGCGGGGAAGCTGTTAATGTACCTCAGTTGTAAAAATATACAAGCTCTCTTTGATCTGTAGAACAAAGCCTTACCTTAGCCTTTGGTAAATTTCTTAGAAAGCTTTTTCACTTCCTGGAATGTAGATAGAGGACAGAGGAACCAGTATGACCAGGAAGCAGAGTACTAGTGGATCTCTCATTAGCACACACATCCTGCGCTGACCTCATTAGCACACACCCTTCACCCATCAACTTTTTTTTTTTCTTCTTCAAAGTGTCCCCGGGATCTTTCCCCATGTGCATTTACCTGGCTACCTCAGCGTCTCTACAGATGGGCATAGGCCACATGCTAAACTCCCAGGGGCCGCATGCAGCCCATGGGAGACCCCTGATGTAGTGCAAGGGCCTGCTTGATTGAATACAGAGTGATTGGATAGATGCTGCGTCCTCCTATACAGTTTTGTTAAATCTAAAGGAGATTGTACAATCAGATTGTATAGTGTATGGCCGCCTTTCTACACCTAAAATGACCTATTTGCACTTTCAGTGTCAATTGTTAACGGCACACCAAACACAGAAAGAAGCGCACATTTTGCCACATAAAAAAAAAAACCGGGTGACAAATGCAGCAAAGAACGTGCAACCCGCACCACGTCAAAATGTCCCATGAGCTACTTTGCCCATCAAAATTAAACATCTGCCCTATGTGTGTTCCTGGAAAAACGAGCCAAAAAACATGCGTCCCCATCGTGTTTGTGTTGTCATCACGTGTTAAAGTGTTACTAAACCCACAACGGTGCAATCAGTCTGTATATGCGGTAAAGCATGCTTGTTATACTCACTGTGGAACCTAAAGGGTTAATCATTGTTTAAAAACGCTGTTTGATCCTGTCTTCTCTGATCCTCCCCTTCTTCCAGTGCCCCCTTCTTATCTCCTGATAAGACATCTCATGTAATGAAACTCAGCACATGCTCAGTTTGGTGTGTATTGCTAGAAAGGTGTTTTTTTTTCTTGGGAGAGTACATGTGATCAGCTCAAGGCCAATCAGTACTGTCCAGACAGAGGTCAGGGGTTCTGCATCCTCCTAGAGCAAAATGAAATCTCCTCCTACAAGCTGTAACCAGTGCTCGGCTGGACACTGATAGAAGTGACAAGACTGCTATATACTGCTGATGGGAAAAGCGATTTAGCAGTTTATATTTACTAAAATAATTGCATTTCCATGTTGTGTGTACTGTGGAAGACCGGATATAGTGAATGCAGGGTCCGGGGAGAGCGGATATAGTGAATGCGGGGTCCGGGGAGACCGGATATAGTGAATGCAGGGTCCGGGGAGAGCGGATATAGTGAATGCGGGGTTCGGGGAGACCGGATATAGTGAATGCAGGGTTCAGGGAGACCAGATATAGTGAATGCAGGGTCTGGGGAGACCAGATATAGTGAATGCAGGGTCTGGGGAGACCAGATATAGTGAATGCAGGGTCTGGGGAGACCAGATATAGTGAATGCAGGGTCCGGGGAGACCAGATATAGTAAATGCGGGGTCCGGGGAGAGCGGATATAGTGAATGAAGGGTCCGGGGAGACTGGATATAGTGAATGCAGGGTCTGGGGAGACCAGATATAGTGAATGCAGGGTCCGGGGAGAGCAGATATAGTGAATGCAGGGTCCGGGGAGACCAGATATAGTGAATGCAGGGTCCGGGGAGAGCGGATATAGTGAATGCAGGGTCCGGGGAGAGCGGATATAGTGAATGCGGGGTCCGGGAGAGCAGATATAGTGAATGCAGGGTCCGGGGAGACCGGATATAGTGAATGCAGGGTTCGGGGAGAGCGGATACAGTGAATGCGGGGTCTGGGGAGACCAGATATAGTGAATGCAGGGTCCGGGGAGAGACCAGATATAGTGAATGCAGGGTCAGGGGAGAGACCAGATATAGTGAATGCGGGGTCCGTGGACATAAGGAACGCGGGGTCCAGGGAGAGCGGATATAGTGAATGCAGGGTCAGGGGAGAGACCAGATATAGTGAATGCAGGGTCCGGGGAGACCGGATATAGTGAATGCAGGGTCCGGGGAGACCAGATATAGTAAATGCGGGGTCTGGGGAGAGCGGATATAGTGAATGAAGGGTCCGGGGAGACTGGATATAGTGAATGCGGGGTCCAGGGAGAGCAGATATAGTGAATGCAGGGTCCGGGGAGAGCGGATATAGTGAATGCAGGGTCCGGGGAGAGCGGATATAGTGAATGCGGGGTCCGGGGAGAGCAGATATAGTGAATGCAGGGTCCGGGGAGACCGGATATAGTGAATGCAGGGTCCTGGGAGACCAGATATAGTGAATGCAGGGTTCGGGGAGAGCGGATACAGTGAATGTGGGGTCTGGGGAGACCAGATATAGTGAATGCAGGGTCCGGGGAGACCAGATATAGTGAATGCAGGGTCAGGGAGAGACCAGATATAGTGAATGCGGGGTCTGGGGACAGTGGATATAGTGAATGCAGGGTCAGGGGAGAGACCGGATATAGTGAATGCAGGGTCCGGGGAGACCAGATATAGTGAATGCAGGGTCCGGGGAGACCAGATATAGTGAATGCAGGGTCCAGGGAGAGCGGATATAGTGAATGCAGGGTCCAGGGAGAGCGGATATAGTGAATGCGGGGTCCGGGGGAGAGCGGATATAGTGAATGCAGGGTCCGGGGGAGAGCGGATATAGTGAATGCAGGGTCCGTGGGAGAGCGGATATAGTGAATGCAGGGTCCGTGGGAGAGCGGATATAGTGAATGCGGGGTCCGGGGGAGAGCGGATATAGTGAATGCTGGGTCTGGGGAGACCAGATATAGTGAATGCGGGGTCCGGGGGAGAGCGGATATAGTGAATGCAGGGTCCGGGGGAGAGCGGATATAGTGAATGCAGGGTCCGGGGGAGAGCGGATATAGTGAATGCAGGGTCCGGGGGAGAGCGGATATAGTGAATGCAGGGTCCGGGGAGAGCGGATATAGTGAATGCAGGGTCCGTGGGAGAGCGGATATAGTGAATGCAGGGTCCGTGGGAGAGCGGATATAGTGAATGCGGGGTCCGGGGAGAGCAGATATAGTGAATGCAGGGTCCGGGGAGACCAGATATAGTGAATGCAGGGTCCGGGGAGAGCGGATATAGTGAATGCAGGGTCCGGGGAGAGCGGATATAGTGAATGCGGGGTCCGGGAGAGCAGATATAGTGAATGCAGGGTCCGGGGAGACCGGATATAGTGAATGCAGGGTTCGGGGAGAGCGGATACAGTGAATGCGGGGTCTGGGGAGACCAGATATAGTGAATGCAGGGTCCGGGGAGAGACCAGATATAGTGAATGCAGGGTCAGGGGAGAGACCAGATATAGTGAATGCGGGGTCCGTGGACATAAGGAACGCGGGGTCCAGGGAGAGCGGATATAGTGAATGCAGGGTCAGGGGAGAGACCAGATATAGTGAATGCAGGGTCCGGGGAGACCGGATATAGTGAATGCAGGGTCCGGGGAGACCAGATATAGTAAATGCGGGGTCTGGGGAGAGCGGATATAGTGAATGAAGGGTCCGGGGAGACTGGATATAGTGAATGCGGGGTCCAGGGAGAGCAGATATAGTGAATGCAGGGTCCGGGGAGACCAGATATAGTAAATGCAGGGTCCGGGGAGAGCGGATATAGTGAATGCAGGGTCCGGGGAGAGCGGATATAGTGAATGCGGGGTCCGGGGAGAGCAGATATAGTGAATGCAGGGTCCGGGGAGACCGGATATAGTGAATGCAGGGTCCTGGGAGACCAGATATAGTGAATGCAGGGTTCGGGGAGAGCGGATACAGTGAATGTGGGGTCTGGGGAGACCAGATATAGTGAATGCAGGGTCCGGGGAGACCAGATATAGTGAATGCAGGGTCAGGGAGAGACCAGATATAGTGAATGCGGGGTCTGGGGACAGTGGATATAGTGAATGCAGGGTCAGGGGAGAGACCGGATATAGTGAATGCAGGGTCCGGGGAGACCAGATATAGTGAATGCAGGGTCCGGGGAGACCAGATATAGTGAATGCAGGGTCCAGGGAGAGCGGATATAGTGAATGCAGGGTCCAGGGAGAGCGGATATAGTGAATGCGGGGTCCGGGGGAGAGCGGATATAGTGAATGCAGGGTCCGGGGGAGAGCGGATATAGTGAATGCAGGGTCCGTGGGAGAGCGGATATAGTGAATGCAGGGTCCGTGGGAGAGCGGATATAGTGAATGCGGGGTCCGGGGGAGAGCGGATATAGTGAATGCTGGGTCTGGGGAGACCAGATATAGTGAATGCGGGGTCCGGGGGAGAGCGGATATAGTGAATGCAGGGTCCGGGGGAGAGCGGATATAGTGAATGCAGGGTCCGGGGGAGAGCGGATATAGTGAATGCAGGGTCCGGGGGAGAGCGGATATAGTGAATGCAGGGTCCGGGGGAGAGCGGATATAGTGAATGCAGGGTCCGGGGAGAGCGGATATAGTGAATGCAGGGTCCGTGGGAGAGCGGATATAGTGAATGCAGGGTCCGTGGGAGAGCGGATATAGTGAATGCGGGGTCTGGGGAGACCAGATATAGTGAATGCGGGGTCCGGGGAGAGAGCGGATATAGTGAATGCGGGGTGCGGGGAGAGAGCGGATATAGTGAATGCGGGGTCCGTGGGAGAGTGGATATAGTGAATGCGGGGTCCGGGGAGAGTGGATATAGTGAATGCGGGGTCCGGGGAGAGTGGATATAGTGAATGCAGGGTCTGGGGAGAGCGGATATAGTGAATGCAGGGTCTGGGGAGAGCGGATATAGTGAATGCAGGGTCTGGGGAGAGCGGATATAGTGAATGCGGGATCCAGGGGACAGCGGATATAGTGAATGCAGGGTCCGGGGGAGAGCGGATATAGTGAATGCGGGGTCTGGGGAGAGCGGATATAGTGAATGCGGGATCCAGGGGACAGCGGATGTAGTGAATGCAGGGTCCGGGGGAGAGCGGATATAGTGAATGCAGGGTCCGGGGTTTAGTAGCACTTTAAAGGCACCCCAAGTGTGGCAAACGCACCAAAAACTGCGTTACCGCTCCGTGCTCCACTTCATGAAAAGCTCTGGGGCTTTTGTTGCTTTTGTTGTTCCGATTGTTGCTTGTTTGGCAGCCCGTTCAATTGAATAGGCTGCCCCAGGGTGAATAAAAATCGATGATTTATAAAAAAAAAAAAAAGAAAAAAAAATCAATTTTTTTTTTTTTAATTTAAATCACTTTTTTTTTTTTTAATCTAAATTTGACTTTTTTGAGTTTTATCAAATTTATTTCAATAAAATGCTTTTGGAGTAAAAAATTATCTAAAGATAGTTTTCAATTTAGGACATTAATCATGGCGTTTATTCAGCATGAAATGGAACTTAGTTATGTAGCATGAGGCTGAATATTTTGCAATATTCACATTTTTGGTGAACTCATTCAATGAATCCAAGCTCTGCAGGCTGAGATCACATTCACCGCATTGATGCATTCACACGATTTCACAGGAACCACGAGAAAAAACATGAAATGAAAGAATGGGAGTCGTTCTCACGCTGTGTGATGAACCTGAAATCGGTTCTGATAGCGATTGTTTTACTAACCTGACAGCTTATTATTCTAAAAAGGAAACCTTCATTCGGTTTGCAAATATTAAAGATTCAACTACCAGCAAGAACGAGTCGGATTCCTTACATTTAACCCTTTCAATACCGGCCACTTATTCCCCCTTTCTGCCCAGGCCAGCTTTCAGCACTGTCACACTTTGAATGACAACTGCGCGGTCATGCGACACTGTACCCATATGAAATATTTATCTTTTTTTTTTTCACATAAATAGAATTTTCTTTTGGTGGTATTTAACCATTTGACGCCCGGCCAATAGCCGTATGGTGTCCGGAAAAATGCACTAGCTTTCCGGGAGGCCGACATATGGTGTACTCCCGCACATGCGCAGTTCGTGCGCTTGCAGAGACGCGCAGGGGCGCAATCTGTCACCGGCCGTGTTCCTCGGACACGGCCGATGACAGATCTGAGTATCGGCCCTGTTTCCGGTACCATGTGACCTGCTGTGACCAATCACAGCAGGTCACATGACAGTTGTATACAATGGATGGCTTCATTCATGCCATCCATTGTATACTAGTGTCTAGCTGTGAATGGTCACAGCTAGTCACATGCACATGTCATGTGATTAGCTGTGTCCAAATCACAGCTAAGCACAAAAAAAAAAAAACCCTGAATGAATCGATGTCATTCAGGTAAATGCTTGCTTATAGCAAAGTAATTCTTTGCTATAAGCAAATTGTATAAAAAAAAAATAAAAAAATATACTGATCACTTCCCCAAAGTAGTACAATGTTACTATGGTAACATTGTACTACTTTGGCATAGTAAAATATGAAAAAAAAATCTTAAAAAAAAGAAAACAAATGTAATAAAAAATTAAAAAAAATATATATTTTTTTTTTTCATACTGTCACCAGTCAGTGTCCCTGATCACCGCCATGCCAGTTATATGATGACGCTGTACTGCACTGGTGACAATATGTAAAAAAAAAATAGTAAAATAATTTTTTTTATTTTTTCATTTTCCAAAAAATTATGACAAAAAAAATACAACTTCAAAAAACTCGCCATTCCTCTTATGAAGTACGTCCGACTGTCTACTCTGCAAAAAGGGGTCATTTGGGGGATATCTGTAGTGTTCTGACATTTGGGGGATATCTGTACTGTCCTGACATTTGGGGGATATCTGTACTGTCCTGACATTTGGGGGATATCTGTACTGTCCCGACATTTGGGGGATATCTGTACTGTCCTGACATTTGGGGGATATCTGTACTGTTCTGACATTTGGGGGATATCTGTACTGTCCTGACATTTGGGGGATATCTGTACTGTCCTGACATTTGGGGGATATCTGTACTGTCCTGACATTTGGGGGATAGCTGTACTGTCCTGACATTTGGGGGATATCTGGACCGTCATGACATTTGGGGGATATCTGTCCTGTCCTGACATTTGGGGGATATCTGTACTGTCCTGACATTTGGGGGATATCTGTACTGTCCTGACATTTGGGGGATATCTGTACTGTTCTGACATTCTTGGACCTCAAGAAATTAGATTGGCTGTCAGTACTTCAGGATTGATCAATATTCAGATCTATACCATAGTTTGTGAACTCTATAACTTTCCTACAAACTAAAAAATACATCCTAATTTGGGTTATTTTCACCAAAGACATGTAGCAGAATACATCTCGGCCTAAATTTATGAAGAACAATTATTTATTTGTAAACTTTTATAACAGAAACAAAGAAAAACATGTTTTTTTTTCAAAATTTTAGGTCTTTTTTTGTTAATTTAGCAAAAAATAAAAACCCCAGCGGTGATTAAATACCACCAAAAGAAAGGTCTAGTTGTGTGAAGAAAATGATAAAATTTTAGCTTGGGTACAATGTTGTATGACCGCGCAATTGTCATTCAAAGTGTGAGAGCGCTGAAACCTGAAAAATGGCCTGGGCAGGAAGGGGGTAAAATTGCCCGGTATTGAATTGGTTAATCACCGCTGGGATTTTTTATTTTTTGCTAAATAAAACAAAAAACACCTGAAACCTTTGAAAAAAAAAACACACTTTTCTTTGTTTCGGTTACAAAATTTTGCAAATAAATAACATTTCTTTGTAAATTTAGGTCAACATTTATTCTGCCACATTTCTTTGAAAATAATAATAATTGAATTTGTATTTTTTTTTTTTTTATTATATTTGTTTTCTTTTTTTTTTACTATTTTATTTTTCATCACACTGTGACCAAAGCAATACAATGTTACCATAGTAACACTGAACTACTCTGAGTAAGTGATCAGGGTTTTTTTATTACACATTATGATTGCTAATACCAATGTATTTAATTGATTTATATTGTAAAGCGCTGAGCAAACTGTTGACGCAATATAAATCCTTTATATAATAATAATAATAATATTTGCAATCATTGTTACTGAATGAAACTGATACATTCAGTCTTTTTTTTTTTTGTGATTAGCTGTGATTGGGCAAAGCTGAGCACATGATACAGATGGGCTGTGATTGACCCTGTTTGTATCATGTGACTGCCTTGACCAGTCGCAGCTAACAACACAATTGTATACATTGGATGGCATGACAGGAAGCCATCCATTGTATACAATTGATGTGATTGGTCACAGCAGTCATATGACACTGGCAACGGGCCGGTGTAGCGATGTGTCACTGGCTGTGTCTCAGCCGGAGACAGATCGCACCACTGCGCGACCGCGTGAGCAGCTCGTTATGACAGGACGTCATATGACGCCCAGTCACAACGGCGAGTGTCCTGCCCGTCCGTCAATCTGCTATAGGCCAGGCAGGAACATGTTAAAGAGCACCTCTCATTTTAGATCCATCATGGCAGCGCCTGTTAGCGGGCATCCACTCACCTGCTGCCGCCACGTCCCTCACGTTGTTGCGTCACTGCGCATCACCAGCCGTCCCATTAAAGTGAATGGGACTGTCGGTGAGTCAACAGCGGGTCAGAGGAGGAGCCGCTGCGGGACAGAGATGACAGCTGCTCTTTAACCCCTTCCCGCCGGCGCCTCCCGGAACTTTAAGAGTTTCAGAAGCCGGGAGGCATGGTGGGCTGGGCTTGGTTTAGGGATCATGTGACCGCCGTGACGTGTCATCACGGCAGTCACATGATCGGGAAAGGTCCCGATCGAAAGAGCAGATTGGGACCTTTCCGTGAGCACCGGACATGTGTGCTGGGAGTGCGCAGGGCGTGCGCTCTCAGCACATATGTTTCTTCTTACATGAATGTGAACGTGCGGCTGCTCGGCGTCTAGGCCCAGACGCCGGGAGGCCACACATTTGTGTGCGGCCGGCGTAAAGGGGTTAAATTGTGATTTAAATCAATCAACTTGATTTAAATCAAATCCACCCTGGGCTGCCCTGTGCGTGACGAGTGAAACCGCTCCAAAACACCCAATACAAATGCATGCGGGAATGTGAGTCTTCACTAAGTGGAGATGTGAATGGGGCCCGTCTCCATCCACTCCCTCCTATGTACTTGTATAAAGATGGCCATACACTATGCAATCTGATTGTACAATTTCCTTTAGATTTACCAGAACTATGGAATAGGAGGACCCATCTGAACAAATCCATTCAACTGATATCAAATCAGACCGGCCCTTGCACTACATAGCTGATGGGAGGAAGGTAGTATTGTAATGAGGGAGGTGTGGTCCAGAGTGATGAACACGCCCTGGCACACCTTCTTCTGTGATGCAACAAGGAAGTGAAGGCTTCTGGGAGGTGGCCTACGGGAAGCGAATGCTGAGATATCGTCAACAGGAAATCAGTTTAAAATCTCACAGAAACTGACAAAAAAATGAAACGTCCCGTGGATGAGGTAAGTGAGAGAAAAGCACATCGGGATGGCTGGGCCGGAACTGGCGTTGGTGAACGCTTCTATTTATTATGAAAAGTGAAATTCCGCCCGAAAAAGTGAACTTTTCCTTTAAAATAAAGTTGTGTCGGTTGTAAATAGCATAATGTGAAAACAGAAATTTGATGGAGTAAAAAGA